>NW_004444022.1:213157-237482 GCF_000243295.1 Trichechus manatus latirostris | reverse complement strand
TGTGGCCTAATATGTGGTCTATTCTGGAGCATGTTCCATGTGTCTTGGAAAAGAAAGTATACTTTGCTGCTATTGGGTGGAGTGTTCTGTTTATGTCTATGAGATCAAGTTGGTTCACTGTGGCGTTTAGATCTTCCATGTCATTACTGAGCTTCTTTCTAGATGTTCTGTCCTTCACTGAAAGTAGTGTATGGAAGCCTCCTACTATTATTGTGCAGCTGTCTATCTCTCTTTTCAATGCTGTTAGAGTTTGTCTCATGTATTTTGGAGCCCTGTCTTCGGGTGCATAAATATGTATTATGGTTATATCCTCTTGGTGTATTCACCCTTTAATCTTTATATAGTGCCCTTCCTTATCCTTTGTGGTGGCTTTTACTTTAAATTCTATTTTGTCAGAGATTAATATTGCCAATCCTGCTCTTTTTTGAGTGTTGTTTGCTTCATATTTTTTTCCAGCCTTTGAGTTTTAGTTTGTTTGTGTCTTTAAATCTAAGATGTGTCTCTTGTAGGCATCATATAGATGGATTGTGTTTTTTAATCCATTCTGCCACTCTCTGTTTCTTTATTGGTGCATTTAGTCCCTATACATTCAGTGTAATTATTGATAGGTATGAGTTAAGTGCTGACATTCTGATGTCTTTTTTGTGTGTGTTGTTCACAGTTTCTTTGTTTCACTTAATTTTCTGTGCTGAGTTGTTTTTCTTTATGTATTTTCTTTTAATCTTTTTTGCTGTTGTTGGTTTTGTATTTGCTGAGTCTTTATGTTTTTCTTCTTTTTTATTTTGATGTGTAGAAGTATTAGTTTCCTTTGAGTCTAAGTGTCAATCAATCCTTTATTTTTTTATATCGCCTTGACTTTCTCTCCATATGAAAGACCTATGACTACTTTTTTTAGTCCCTCTTTTTTTGTTTTAATGTTGTCATCTTTTCCATATTGATGTCTCTGTTTCCCTATTTACAGTGTTTTGGCTTTGATTTACTTTTGTGACTTCCCTATCTGGGTTTATATCTGGTTGCTTTGTCCTGTTCTAGTCTTGGGTAGTTATCTGACGTTATTTGTTTTCTATTCGGAGGAATCCCTTTAGTATTTCTTGTAATTTTTGTTCGGTTTTTGAAAGTTCCCTAAACTTCTGTTTATCTAGAAACGCCCTAAATTCACCATCATATTTGAGAGACAGTTTTGCTGGGTATAAAATTCTTGGCTGGTAGGTTTGTTTTTGTTTTTTTTTCCTTCAAGACTTTATATATCTCATCCCATTGCCTTCTTGTCTGCATGGTTTCTGCTGAGTAGTCCAAGCTTATTCTTATTGACTCTCCTTTGTAGATGACTTTTCGTTTATCCCCAGCCACTCTTAAAACTTCTCTCTTTATCTTTGGTTTTGCTAAATTTAATTATAACATGTCTTGGTGACTTTTTTGGGTGATCTACCTCGTGTGGGGCTCAATAAGCATCTTGGATAGATATCTTGTCATCTTTCATGATATATGGGAAGTTTTCTGCCAACAAATCTTCAACAATTCTCTATGTATTTTCTGTTATCCCCCCAGCTCCCAGTTCTCGTACTCCACTCATAGGTTATTCCTCTTGATAGAGTCCCACATAATTCTTAGAGTTTCTTCATTTTTTAATTCTTTTATCTGATTTTTCCCCAAATAAGTTGGTGTCAAGTGCTTTAACTTCAATCTCACTAACTCTGACTTCCATTGCCTTAGTTCTGCTCTTATGACTTTTTATTGAGTTGTCTAATTTGAAATTTTATTGTTAATCTTCTGGATTCCTCTTTGCTGTCTCTATGGATTCTTGTAGTTTGTTAAATTTGTCATTATGCTCTTCTATAATGTTCTTAAGTTCCTCTGTTGCTTTGTCTCTGTGTTTCTTGGCTTTTTCTATGTTTTGCCTAATCTCCTTCCTGATCTCTTGACGAGTCCTGTGTATTAATCTTTTGTATTCTACCTCCAGTAATTCCAAGAAGTTCTCGTCCTTTGAAAGATTTATTGATTCTTTGTTTTGGGAGCTTGCTGAAGCCATCATGGCCTGCCGCTTTATGTGAGTTGATAGTGACTCTTGTCTCTGAGCCATCAAGAAGTTATTATATTTATTTATTTTATGTTTGCTTACTTTGTCCTAGCTTCTTGTTTTGTTTTGTTTTGTTTTGATATGCCCAAATAGGCTACTCGTGTGAGCTAGTTTGATTATTGGCGCCTTTGATGCTCTAACGACCTGTCACCAGGTGGTTAGATCTGTTACTAAGTATGTGAACACAGGAGTCTGTTTACTATTCTTGTATGGATTCACCTCAAATGTCCAGGTAGTCAGTCACCAAGTGTGTGGTGCAGGCTCTCACCTACAGTCCTAGATGGACAGTGGTAATTGGAGTAGGCATAGGTATCTGGCTGCAGTAGATGGTCATGCACTGAACAAGGCAGAGGCCTGACAGCTGGCCCTGAGTGTCTGGGAGGAAAGTGTGTTCCTGTTCCCTAGAGTGCGTAGGTAGGTGGGTTTTGCAGCCTGACTATGGACACCCAGTGCTGTTGTCTGTAAGGACTGAGAGGCACTACATATTCTCGGACCTTTGTCACAAGTGGCTACGTGGCGTGGGTGGAACCACCAGTCATTAGGCCCCTGATGTGGGTAGGTCAGGACCCTGCATAATGGGCAAACTGGTGTCAAATATCATGAACCTACCACTCCACCATATAGCTGATACTGTTGAAGTTAGGCTTCAGGTATATACCCTGTTGTATTGTTCTAATGAGGGCCTACACTATTGAAATGGGCCCACACATGTATATGCAGGGGTGAAAGGCAGTCAAAGTCCATGGACCTCTTATGACTGCCTAGGCAAAGGAACTATATGCCTGCCCTGAGTTGCCAGCTTAGGAGAGCTGGCAGGTTGTTTTTTTTCCTGTTGGTAATTTGTTCCCTCTCCAAGGCTGTGAGAATGGCTCAGGGCGTGTGACAGGACCTACATCCAGCCCAGTTGACGTGGCAATCACTGAAGGCGGCTGGGGACCCTGGTGCATATCAGGGAGCAAGCAGGTAAATGGGAGGGAGGTTCTTCCCAAATGGGGTGTTTTTTGATCCTCATGGTGGGTTAGACACATGTACTTATCTTCTACTGATTGAGCATCACTTTCCACTGGTTTTGGAGGCTTGAGTAGACTCTCCACCACTTGGTCTCTCCTGATGTGGAAAACATGTCCCAAACACCACTGCTTGTCTCACCATGCACGCCAGCCTATCCAGCCTGCAGTGTGCTGGTTCCCTCCAGGTCAGGTCTGGCAACTCCTCACTGCTTCCGAACCATCTCTCGTCTCCTTCCCCCTGCCACTCAGTCTGATTCCTTAACTTTGCCTTTGATGTTCAGGGCTCCTATATTCTCATATATAATTGATTCACTTGTTGTTTCAGGTCTTTGTCGGAAGAGGGACCACAGGAAGTGGCTGACTACACCACCATCTTGGCCCTGCCTCCTGGATGCTTAATTTTAAAAGGCATCTCTAGTAGAGAGATTTAAGAAGGTTTTTCAGGGAAGAAAGGAAATTCACACAAAGTGTTGTTAGAAGAGTGGGAGGGCAAAGGTGAATATAAGGAAGAAGAGACTGGCAAAGGGGCAGATGGGACCAAACAGCAGAAGTAAACGGAGCAGAAACCTGACTTTGCAGCTCTTTATTTTGTTTAACTAGCTTAGAAACAGTACATGCAGTCAAGCAATGTTGCTATCTTGGTGTCTTTTGGAGACCTCTAAATACTAAGCAAAATAGGCATCCCACAGTAGTTGTTTAATTCAGGAGCCCTCATTTTCTAATTTACTACACAGAAAAATAAATTTAGATAAATTAAAGAACTCCAGAGTTTGGCACTTGTTTTCCAAACTGTCTTTAGTATTGTTCATGCCAGAAGGACAAAAAAATGCACACCTTGAGGATTCGGAGTGTTTGATCATGTAGTGGGCAGAAGACCTGGGGGCATGGCCCAAATGGCCCTTAGAACTGGCATTTCCCATTTTCCTAGGAAGGTTTGAGGTTGCTCTCTGGGATTCTCAGACTCAAAAAATCTTATAGGGGTGTGCCACAGTTTTGGGCAGTGTTTTGCTTAGACCAATGTGTGCCTTCAGAGCATGACTTTTGCTTGTGGCTGGCAAGCAGCCTCTTGCTATGGTCCGTTCTTGTGTCTCAGCTCATCTTGTCATGGGCTTTTTTATTTGGCCAAAGCCAGTGGCGAATGTCCTAGTGGTTTTTAAGGTTTGGCCCGTGTCCACAGTTTGTGGCTTGTAAAGTCTGGTATTCTGTTGGAGCAAAATCAAAATTCTAGAAAGTCACCCTTGCAAGGACAAAACAGATCCCTCAGCTAACGAGGGAAGAGATTTCTGCAAACCAAAACACACTTGCAAGCACAAAATGAAATTAAATTCACTTACCTCCATGGAGACACCAGATCCCTCAATAAGACTTGAAAATTACAAGCAAAGGAAGCATAGCTCGAATTTGAAAGATCATTTACCTGGGGACGACTCCTGAGATTCTGTGGAAACAGTGAGTCTAAAAGGTTCTACTAGCACTGTAGCCCAGATTCTTGATTCCCCGGGGACCGTGAATGGTAATGCACCTTTTAATCCCATTTCTCTGACACCATAAATGTCAAAGAGAACAAGAGTCCTCTATATAAAATGATATTAAAGTTTATTGAGAGTCATTGAGGGATATAATAGTTCAAACTGGGGCAGTGTGACCACAAGGTTGTAGAAGCACCCCCAATTTGACAAAGGTTTTAGGGTAGCTTTTATAGTAAAATATCAGGAACTTACAGTGAATTTTTCTGATTCGTTGACATTTAAAAACGGCTTCAATCACAGAACAATTATAGGATATTCATTTTTCTTATCAGTCATGTACATAAGTCACAAGGTGGTTACAAGACGTCGGTCATGTTATGTTTCTTATCTATGTTTATCACGTATTTCCTTGGAAACATTCTGCTGAGTATAACAAAGAGATGAACTTCCTCATAGTGTACATAGGCAAAATGGTTAAGCAGGAGTTATGTACCTAGGGAAGAAGAGCAACAACAAAATGTTTTCTGAATTGAACTAGCTGATGGTCATCTTGGTTATGCCAAGTGCCTCTAGTTAGATTTAAAATACTCTTGTTCAGTCTTCACACACGGAAAAGATATACATATCCCCCTTTAAATATAGGAAAGAGCTATAAGGAGGTTTTTTTTTAAAGTTGGCATGAAGTGTGAGTTAGTCAAGGGATCTTGAATTAAGACAGAGTCAGGACTGGAGAAAGATAGAGACCCATTTAGGAGTCCATTTGTCATTTTCGAACTCTAATAGGAGTTCACTGGTGGGCAAGCCAATGGGGCCTTTGGGCAAAAATAGCCCTTTAGGCCTCTAAATTAAGCTGGCTACCTGGGACCTAAGGGGAGATGAAAGTTCCACTGAATGTCTTTTCCAAGAGCCCAGCTTTGTGGATTTTGAGAGGTGAAATATGTGCCTTGGTCACTGTTATGGATTGAATCATGTCATCCCAAAATATGTGTTGTAAATCCCAAACCCTATACTTGTAGAAGTAATCCCATTTGGGAGTAGGGTTTTCCTTATTATGTTAATGAGGCCATGTCAGTGTAGGGTGTATCTTAAGCCAATAACCTTTGAGATATAAGCAAACTGATTAAGCACAGAGAAGGAAGCAGAGACGGGGGACGATAGATGCCTTGCCAAGGAATAGAAGCTGGAAAGAGACAAGAGGTGACAGAGAGAGAACACTTCTCCTAGAGCCAGCACCCTGTGTTCAGACTTCTAACCTCCTATACTGTGAGAAAACAAAGTTCTGTTTGTTAAAGCCACCCAGTTGTGGTATTTCTGTTACAGTAGCGCTAGATAATGAAGAATTTTGGTACCAGGAGTGGGGTGCTGCTCTAACAGATGTCTAAGATGTGGAAGTAGACTTACAACTGGGTAATAGGTAGAATCTGGAGGAATTTCAATGTACTTCATAGTAAGGCTCTAGATTGCCTTAAAGAGACTGTTAGTAGACAGTAGACGTCAAAGGGAATTCTGGTGAGGGCTCAGAATGAAGTGAGGAGAACTAAAGAGAAAGTCACTATCATCTTAGAGAATATATATGGCTAGAAATGTGGATGTTAAATGAATTTCTGGCAAGGCTTTAAAAGGAAATGATGAACATGTGAGTGGACAATGGAGGAAGGGTGATGCTTTTTATGCAGTAGCAAAAGAACTTGTCTAAATTATGTTCAAATGTTTTGTGGAATGTAGAACTTGTAAGAGATGAACTTGGATATTTGGCTGAGGAGATTTCTAAGCAAGATCTTTTTTATTTTTTAATAATATTTTATTGTGTTTTTGGTGAATCTAAGCACGATATTAAAGGGGCAGCAGGGTTTCTCCTTGCTGCTTATAGTAAAATGCAAGAGGAAAAAGATAGACTTAAAAATGAACTGTGCAAAATGAAACCAGAACTTAAAGATTTGAAGAATTCTGTTGTACAAACTAAGGATACATGCCTTAAAACTCTCACCAAGGGCTTGGTGACTCAATCTTTTGTTATAGAGATTAATCCTGAGACTTACGGATCTAACCAACTAAGATAGCAAAAAAACCATCAGCTTAGACTGAAGGGGACAGAGACAGGATGAAAAGAAGGAAAGATATCTGCCTCTTGGAATACTACAAGCCAGAAACAGGTCAAAGGAGCTACATTTGTTGACCTCCAAGAAAAGAAAAGAACCATCCCTGGAGCAGCTAGGAGATCAGCAGAACTGTTGGAAGGAACACTGGAAGCAGGGCTGACTCTGTTTCAAAGTGGAACCACTGTTCTCCCAGGTCTCAAAAAGTGAATTCAAGGTGTCCTAGGTCAAATGGTGGAGCCACAGCTTCCTAGGTTTCAAAGGGTGCATCCATTCCGCCTAGGTTTCAAAGAGTTAGATCTCCACCAACTCATTTCTGAAGCATGGGGCTGCCATTCAGATGGGCCCAGAGGATGGAATCACAGCCCAAAGTTGAGGCGGCGGGGCTGCCATACCCAAGGAGTAGGAAAATGGAGCTTTCAGGGGCTGTGGGGGTGGGCTTGCCACTCAGGTGGAGTAGGAGAATGGGGTTGCCTAAAGCCAAGGGAGAAGAGTTGCTGTCCCGGTGGGCCTGGAAGGCAAGGCTGAAGCCCGTGGGCCAGGGCCTCCATCCAGAATCTGGAGAACATGGTCAATACCCAGAGTCTGGAGGGTTGGGCCATTACCCAGATGGTCCGGGAGAACAGAAGATTACATTCAAGACTTCAGAGCTAATGTAATTTTTTCTGCTGGGTTTTGTAGTTATTTAGTACATGTGATCCCTTCTTTCCCTCCAATATGTCATGTTTGTAATGGAAATGTTTATCCTGTGTTTGCTCCACCATTGTACTTTGGAAGCACATAACTTGTATTCTAGGTTTCATGGGTCCACAGATGGAAAATAATTTCGCCCGAGAACGGAATACTTCCAAAATCTCACCATACTTGATTTAGAAGATGATATTTTGGACTTGGAGTTCATTTAAGACTTTTGGGATGATGTGATAGGGTAAAGGAGTTTTGAATGTGGGAAGGGCATAACTTTTTGGTGCCAAATGGTGGAATGTTATGGATTGAATAGTGTCCCCTCAAAACATGTGTTGTAAATCCTAACCCCTATACTTGTGGATATAATCCCATTTGGGAATAAGATTTTCTTTATTATGTTAATGAGGCTATATCATTGTAGGGTGTGTCTTAGGCCAGTTACCTATGAGATATAAACCATGTTCATTAGGCGCAGAGATGGGGGAAAATAGATGCCATGCTGAGGAACAGGTGAAAACAGACAAGGACCTTCCCTTAGAGCCGACAGAGGGAGAAGGTCTTCCCCTAGAGCCAGCACTCTGAAATTGAATGTCCAGCATCCTAAACAGTGAGAAAATAAATTTCTATTTGTTAAAGTCACCCACTTGTGGTATTTCTGTTATGGCAGCACTAGATAACTAAGACAGTCACTATCAGCAATATCTGGAACCCTGAAGGGGAGGAGTAGTGTCCTGCTGAGACTTAGTATTGTGTCTGTGCAAGGATTCCAAAACTAAGGTGCATGGCATGGCTAGGATGGGTGGCTCAGGTGTAGGCCCAACTTCATTTTGTGACTTCTGTTTGTGCATTTCTGAGAATATAACCTTGACTTCCTCATATGCGTATGGCCCTGGGCCTCTGGCTGAGTGAAACCAGCAGACCCTGACCCCCTATCAATCATCTCATGACCTCCCCTCCTGAGCACGTACTTCTACAATTATATGAGTGTACCCAATCCAAATAGCCCACATTTGTGTTTCCAACCAATCACTGTAAAGCCCCCGCTTCGACTTGTCCTGTCTCCTGCTTACCTAATCTTGCAACTTCCAATCAGAATGTTGTATTTTATATCCTAAATATGCCTCTGTGACTCCACCATTTTGGAATGCTGTTTTCACTTTGTGAGATCCAACATGTCACCGGCTTGACCTGCCTTTGCTGTCAATAAATCTTTTCAATTTCATTTTAAACAGAGTACATGTTGTCACTAGATGACATTACTTGGTGTAGATGGCAGAATTCAAAGACATCTTACCTTCAGCGAATTCCAAGAAGTCAAGGACCAGAGCCCAGTGAGAGCTCATTGATGTAAGATTGAAAAAGCTGACATCCAGTGGCAAACCTCGGATAAGACTTATTTTTGTTTCTCTAGGGATACCTAAGGCTTTTGTGTCCCCTTAAAGTTTGCACGTGTGGATTACTTAGTAAGGTGGGGAATGCCATGTCCAAAGATTAAACAGAGCCCTCTTCAGGGACTTCTGTCACATATATGGTTAAGCCTCAGTACTGTTTTCTACATTTATCAGTGGCATGCACTTTCTAAGGGAAATCTAGAGAATCAATGGCTGTTGTGGGGTTCATTTGAACTAGACAATATAGTTTTTTCTGCATAGTCAATTAGAAAAGAAAGTCTCCAGAATTTGGCCAATACAATGGAGTACCTATTTTTTATTGGTATTTGGAAGCCTCCAAAGGACATTAAATGAGCCATTTCTTTTATAAGAATCAGCACAAAGCTGGGCCCTATGAGGTGGAGGTTAAGAATATCCCAAATGTCTAACTTTTCTAAACAGCTGTACCACTCTATCATCTCTAACATCAACTACTCCCCCTCTCTTCTTTGGGTTCAGTAATTCGCTGCAAAATCTCACAGAACTCACAAACCATATTAAAGTTCAGTGGTTTATTGGGGAAGTAACAAAGTACAACTTGGGATCAGGATCAACTTGGCAATAACAGGAATAATTCAGGAAGAAGTTCCTCTATCAGGACAGCTTCTTCTCTCCTTCTGCCACCAGATCCTGCTGGGCCTTGCTGCCACCAGCCCTCCTGAGGTCTTGCTGCTGCCAGGCCCTGCTGGAGACCTTCTTGGGCAAGTGTTGCAACTCTTAGCTCTGTGAGTCATCAAGACCCACCACAGCTGTCTCATGCTGGTCTCCTAGTTCCTGTTCGCTTGCACGACTATTGCTCTTGCTGCTGCCGTGTCACCGTCTCTTACAGTCTTCCATGTTACAGCTCCTCTCTCTCTCTCCATGTCTCCCTTTAAGCCTAGTGGGATGGTAAAACTGACCAATCCCCTTGTTAGGGTTCCATACACTTTATTTGCATGGTCCCACCCCCACAAGGATGCCATGCACCTTATTTACATAATTAGCAAGCTATCTAATCCCATTAGTGGGCCACAAGCAACTCAACCACCCAGTTATTTGCTCGGAGTTAAAAGACCACGGCAAGAAAGGCCATATAAAAGAGATCCATTGCACCTCAGACACCAAGAAAGTAAAACTGCCTCTATGCACAATAGTATTTCCAAACTGACCAAACAGCTAAAGCAGGTGCAATGTCAGGTACCTGTCCCTGTTTATCCTACCCCCATTCTTTCTGCCCTTCCGCTAGCTGACTTTATATCCTTCTCTACCTTCTTACTCCCCTACTAATACCCTTTCTGAACCCCCTTTCTACACCAAGGAACCTGCTAAAAAACAGCTAGAGAAACTAATTATGCATTTTGTCCCAGAAATGCCTTTTAGCATAAGATACCCAGAGGAAACTAATAAACCTCTGCAGGTTTCCTTTGCTCTTTGGTCTAAAGCAGAATTCTGTATCCCTCACAAAGACCCTCAAAAGTTCACCCAGGAATTTAGAATTATGATGGAAACATATGAGCATGGTCCACCAGACCTCTATCAATTAATAAATATGTTAATGGGACCAGGAGAAGCTTTGAGAAGGATGGGAAAGACTATCTGGAAACACCCAGAAAGGTTATAATCTATAAAAGCCAACATCTCCAGCCGAGAATTAACTCATAGATTCTATCTTCAAAGTGTTTTTTACTAGGAAAATGGATTGGATTGAAGTATAATTATAAAAACCACTTGAGCAAACTTTTTGCTGAATACTCAGGCTTAAATCCAACAGATCCTAGAGCTAAAATAGCTTTCAACCCTATATTCCTAAATGGACTTCACCCTCAATTACCTGAGTTAATCAAACTATCCAGACAGGAACTTAGGAAGCTGTTACCAACCCTGCTAGGAATTTTATTTGACTCTAAGAGACAAAAGTTTCAACCTACTTAAAACATCCTTGATAAATTAGCCTGTATTTCCCTCTCCCAGGAAGCTGGTTTGCAATTGGAATTCATGTTCAAAGAAGTAATTTGCAATTTTGGTGACCACTTTGGGAAAATGAGTTTCCATCTGCTCTTTCTCCCCCCTCCCCGTCTACTTTAGAAAATGAGCTCCCATTTGTGTTGTCTTTTCTTTCCTCTTTAGGGAACATTTTTTTTGATGCTCATGGTTGTCAGAGGGTCTGACACCACTCCATCTGAGACTCTGACAAGTTGATAAGTTTCATCTAGATCCAGTTTTTCTGTTGAATTGGGTAGATCTTACCAAAGAATTGCTGTATACATTTTAAGAAACAGGGTGGTTTATGTTATGTGATATTGTATAAGACTGGTTTTTCAGCTAACCTCACAGATGGGTGAATTTATGTGGTTTTCTGTCTCCTTTTGTTCAGAGAGTTTGTCTCTGTTCTAGAGAGTAATGTTAGAGTTTCTGTCTTGTAACAGGTTGGAAACTATGGCTGGCGGTTACTGTTTTTCATGAGGATCTCGGGTTTGTTTGTTTCACCTCCAAGAAACACTGTGTTTTGCATCTGTCTTATGATTGGGATTTCTACTAGGTACTTTGAGCTATTTGAAAAGAGCACTGAAAAAACATAAATTGTTAATTCTGATTGGTATGTTATCGTTGTTAGGTGCCATCAAGTTGGTTCCAACTCATAGGGACCCTATGTACAACAGAAAGAAACACTGCCCAATCCTGTGCCATTGTTACAATAATTGCTGTATTTGAGCCCACTGTTGCCCACACTGTGTCAATCTATCGCGTTGAGGGGGTCTTTCTCTTTTCTGCTGACCCTCTACCTTACCAAGCGTGATGTCCTTCTCCAGGGATTGGTCCCTCCTGATAACATGTCCTAAGTACGTGAGATGAAGTTTCACCATCCTTGCTTCCAAGGAGCACTCTGGATATACTTCTTCCAAGACAGATTTGTTCATTCTTCTGACATTCCACGGAGTATTCGATATTCTTCACCAACACTGTAAGGTACACGTTAGTCCTCAAAGTGACATCATTGCTTTTCAACAATTGAAAGAGAGGTCTTTTGCAACCGATTTGCCCGATGCAATGCGTCATTTGATTTCTTGACTTCTGCTTCCACGGGTATTGATTGTTGATATAAGTAAAACGAAATCCTTGACAACTTCAATATTTTCTCTTTTTATCATGTTGTTGCTTATTGGTCTAGTGGTGAGGATTTTTGGTTTCTTAATTTTGAGGGGTAATCCACACTGAAGGCTGTAGTCTTTGATCTTCATTAGTGTTTCAAGTCCTCTTCACTTTAAGCAAGCAAGGTTGTGTTATCTGCATATTGCAGGTTGTTAATGAGTCTGCCTCAATCCTGATGCTGTGTCCTTCCTCATATAATCCAGCTTCTCAGATTATTTGCTCACCGTACAGACTGAATAAGTACAGTGATAAGATACAACCCTGACACACACCTTTCCTGATTTTAAACCAAGCAGTACCCCCTTGTTCTATTCCAAAGACTGCCTCTTGTTCTATCTACAGGTTCCTCATGAGCACATTTAAGTGTTCTGGAAATTCCTATTATTCATAATATTATCCAAAATTTATTATGGTCTACACAGTTGAATACCTTTACGTAGTCAATAAAACACAAGTAAACATCCTTCTGGTATTTTCTGCCTTCAGCCAAGATCCACCTGACATCAGCAATGATTTCCCTTGTTTCATGTTCTCTTCTGAACCCAGCTGGATTATATGTGGCAGCTCCATGCCAGATATTCAAAAAAGTGGTTGTATTGTTGCAACCACTTTTGAATTATCTTCAGCAAAATTTTACTTGTGTGTGATATTAATGATATTGTTTGATAATTTCTGCATTCTGTTGGATCACCTTTCTTTGGAATTGGCACAGATATTGATCTCTTCCAGTCTATGGGCCAGGTCGCTGTCTTCCAAATTTCTTGGATAGACAAGTGAGCACTTCCAGCTAAACATCTGTTTGTTGAAACATCTCAGTTGGTATTCTTTCAGTTCCTGGAGTCTTGTTTTTAACCAATGTCTTCGGTGGAGCTTGAACTTCTATCTGCAGTACTGTCAGTTCTTGATCATATGCTACCTCCTAAAGTGGTTGAACATCGACCAATTCCTTTTGGTACAGTTACTCTGTGTATTCCTTTCATCTTCTTTTGGTACTTCCTGTGTTGTTCAGTATTTGCCTATAGACTTCTCAATATTGCAACTCGAAGCTTGAATTTTTTCTTCAGTTTTCTCAGCTTGAGAAATGCTGAGAGTGTGCTTCCCTTTTGGTTGTCTAACTCCACGTTTTTATACATTTTAATGCAGTACTTCACTTTGTCTTCTCGAGCCACCCTTTGAAATCTTCTGTTGAGCTCTTTTACTTCATCATTTCTTCCATTGACATTAGCTGCTCTATGTTGAAGAGCATGTTTCAGAGTCTCTTCTGACATCCACTTTGGTCTTTTCTTTCTTTCCTGTCTTTGAAATGACCTTTTGCTTTCTTCATGTATGATGTCCTTGATGTCATTCCACAGTTTGTCTGGTCTTTGGTCATCAGTGTTCAGTGGGTCAAATCTATTCTTTAGATGGTCTCTAAATTCAGATGGGATATACTCAAGGTTTTATTTTGGCTCTAGTGGACTTGTTCTAATATTCTTCAGCTTCAACTTGAACTTACATATGAGCAATTGATAGTCTGTTCTGCAGTCGTCCCCTGACCTTGTTCTGACCTATGATATTGAGCTTTTCCATTGTCTCTTTCCACAGGTGAAGTCAATTTGATTCCTGTGTATTCCATCTGGCAAGATCCATGTGTACAGTTACCATTCATGTTGTTGAAAAAAGGTATTTGCAATGAATAAGTCCTTGGTCTTGCAAAATTCTATCATGCTATCTCCAGCATTGTTTCTATCACCAAGGCCATATTTTCCAACTACTAATTTTTCTTCTTTGTTTCCAGCTTTTGCATTCCAATCACCAATAATTATCAATGCATCTTGATTGCATGTTTGATCAAGTTCAAACTGCAGAATTGGTAAAAAATCTTCAAATTCTTCATTTATGGCATTAGTGGTTGGTGCATAAATTTGAATAATAGTCATATTAACTGGTTTTCCTTGTAGGCATATGGATATTATCCTATCACTGACTGTGTTGTACTTCAGGACAGATCTTGAAATGTTCTTTTTGACAGTGAATGTGATGCCATTCCTCTTCAGTTTACCATTCCCTGCATAGTAGACCATATAATTGTCTGATCCAAAATGGCCCATACCAGTCCATTTCAGCTCACTAATGCCTAGGATATCGATCTTTATGCATTCCATTTCTTTGTTGACATCTTCTAATTTTCCTAGATTCATGCTTCGTACATTCCACCTTCTGATCATTAATGGATGTTTGCAACTGTTTTTTCTTATTTTGAATGGTGCCACATCGGCAAATGAAGGTCTCAAAAGCTTAATTCCATCTACGTTATTAAGATCAACTCTAATTTGAAGGCCTGATTGGGCAGTGGTTAAGAGTTATGGCTGCTAACCAAAACGTCAGCATTTCGAATCCACCAGCCACTCCTTGGAAATCCTATGGGGCAGTTCTACTGTCTTATAGGGTTGCTATGAGTCGGAATCGACTCTATGGGTTTGTTTTTTTAGTTCTAATTTGAGAAGATAGCTCTTCCCTAGTTGTATTTTGAGTGCCTTCCAACCTGAGGGGCTCATCTTCTGCCACTATGCCAGAAAGTGTTTCACTGCTATTCATAAGGGTTTCACTGGTCTGTCTATTTGTTGTATTGTGGTGGCTTGTATGTTGCTATGATGCTGACAGCTATGACCAGTATTTAAACACTGGCAGGTTTCAACAGAGCTTCCAGACTAAGACAACTAGGAAGAAGGACCTGGCAGTCTACTTCTGAAAAAAAATTGTTTTGTGGTATATAGGTTTAAAATAATTTCCAAGATCTGTAGATAACTTACTGGTATTAAAATGGGTTAATCTTTATTATAATTTAAGTTATATATTTTTTATTTTTAAGCCACAAAGAAAGAACATATATATATAGGTCTACTAATGAATATGTTTCTTATTGCCAATAAAAGGGTTGTACTATAAAAGATATGGAACAAAGACAAAATTTAAAAGTTTCATTAAAAAGGCAATTTATTTGATAGGGTCAAAGTTTTTATCTGTCTGGCTGAAAGTTCTATGGGTTAACTTATGAGAATTTCTAAAAAGCTTTCAAGTCAAATAGCAAACAGTAGGATTTCTTCCTGTTAAAATAACAAAATTTGTTTCATTACTGGTTTGAAGAGTTAATCTATTCTTTGTGTAATCTGCCTTTAAGGCAATGGTTCAGCGTCTCTTGAGAATACATTCCTGAGTTGAAAACCAAGTTGCATGGCTTTGAAAGAAGGTAACATTTTTTTTTTTTTACCTTTAAGATCTTTGGTTACACAACCTAAGTATTTTTTTCTCAGTGACCTATGATAAACTTCTGACGACTTTGAAACTTTGTGGAAAGCCACAGAGGATTTGTTTCTGAGAAAATTTCTAAAAGGATTTATTTAATATGTTATAAATTACATGAAATATGTTGTCAAATCAAGAGAAATGCCTGATTCTTTTTGGGTTAAAAATTTATGTGTTAATACTTCATCTTATTTTTTTTACCTGATAGTAGCAACTTTGATTCTTTTTAATCTCGCATCATCAAAGTTGATGGTTTTGAAAGAGGAATTCATATTATTTACCCATGGAGGTTGTATTACTGTTCAGATATTTAGAGACTTGATAATCTTGGTATATTCTCAGTATATCCTGACTATATGGTATTGTGTCTCAAGATTATTATGTGTTATATTTGAAGCTCTTTGAAAATCAGGTTAGTCATTATGTTTAGAGATATTTTCGTCTGAATTGACTTTATTTGGTTCTGCATTACCTTTTGAAATTAATTTCCATGAGGTATTTCACAGTTAATAAATAGTATTATTCCATATTAGGTTTTATCACCTGCAGATAAGTTTCAACTTTGCTGAAAATGCTTGAAATATTTCAACAAAAAATGGACTAACCACTAAACTGAATCAAGATTTCCAGAACTCTTGTGTAGAAGCTGTTGAAGTTCTCAGACTGCTGTTGATCCAGAATTGCATGGAACCAAAGTTAAATACATAAGACTGAGTGAACTAAAAGAAGTAACATAAAGTTTATATGAGAATATTGCTAATGTTCAATGTTCTATTTTTAGATATAAGAAATTTTTTCTTTCCTTCTTTTTAATATAACAATCAGTTATTTCAGTAACTGATAACGCTATGTTGGTTACTCAATATCCTATTGATTAGAAGCGTGTCAGAGTTCTGAGTGTTTTAAATGATTCCATACTTAATTCCACTTTGAAAGAATATTTTTCACAGGTTAAAGAAGCCTTTGATGACCAGAAGTTAGAATACCAAAATCTGCTTAACATTGCCCAAGGAGAATATGTCTATTGGAATTAAAGGATTTTTTTGAACCTCCATGGAAAGGACCCTACCTGGTCCTTCTCACTAATCTTTGTGCTGCAAAATTACAGGGAGTTAACACCTGGATTCATCTCTCCCAGCTGAAGAAGACTGCAGCCCCTGCCTGGACAATTCAATCAACTGAGAGACTTAAGCTGAAATTCAAACACCCTGGTGGCCAGAAACAGATGACTGCATCCAAATCAAACAGCTTTCCCAAGATCACAGAATAAGCTCTCACCCATTTTGTCAAATGCAAGCCCCTGGGGTCACTGGACTTTGTGAGATTTCTTTGTGTTGCCAACTTGGGTTTATTGACTGGTCAGAATTTTCACTACAGACTTTTGATGTATTTGCTATCTGTTTCATTTTCATTGCTATCCCTATGCCAGTTGCTGTATTCATACTGTTTTCATACTACTCTTTTTCCATGCAAATAAGTGACATTCTCATTTTCGGTTTAGCCTTTTAGCTGATATTTTGTTACTTATCCCATTATTTTACTAGAGTTGTTATTGGCCTGTGTTTTAAACACTTTTTGATGCTCTAACCCTGGTTTCTTTCTTTGTTGCTATTCTTTTGCTCAATGGATCATCCATACTGTCATTCCTTGTTTTGAGACCTTATTCTCAAATGGTAGGGGAAGAAAACCCTTGTTTTATCATAGCCATCATTTTTATTACCTTTTCCTTTTTATATTATTTTCAGTTTGTGTTTTTCCACTCTGAGGATCTTCTTAAGTATTCTCTATTGTCTTTTAGCACTCCAGCTAACATTTGGCATGAAAATGCATTTGTCAAGCTAGCTCAGTCAGTAGCTAGTACTGATAATCTGACTGCTGGATTTGTCATCAAATTCTGAAAATGGGACATGATAATTCTGACCTGTTGATATAGTTTTATACCCAGTGCCACGGCATAAGCTAGTATTATTGCTAGAAGAGCTATCTGTGTTAGACCATGGCATCCATCTAACTTCCCTACCTATACCTTTGTTCCCTGTCTTTTCTTTTTCTCTGGACAAATCCTGAAGTTACTTATAGTGATGGAATCCCTGCTCCCCTTGTTGGTAATGGTTGATATTATACAATCTTAGTAGATTTTTGTAATTATGAGAATCCATACACTTAATTTGCTCCCATTTAAAGGAGAAATCAGAGTTAGGTGGATTGTCCATTTGTAACAGCTCTCTTACTGAAAAACAGCTTGAAGAAACAAACCAGACTATCTCTTTCCCCAGTACTCCAACTGGAAGAGGAAAAATTTGTGTGCCTCCAGTGTATGTATTTTCATGTGAGGGATCCACTTATTTAAAGGAAAATGACCATATTGAACCTTATACTTGGGCACTACCCTGCCTAGAAGAATGGAACATATATGGCCAATGTACTCAGGGAATGTTGGGATTCCTTTAAACCTCCATTCTTATGATGAAAGAATGATTTGAAACGTCTTACCAGAAACAAAAGACAAGCTAGTAACAACCCTGTAATAGATAAAACTTGGAGATGAATGGGCCCTCCTCCAAGGCCTTTTTCCACTTGTTGGTTTCCCTGAACTTGAAAAATCTATTCACAATTTATTCTCCATGATGTTGCAGATAATTAGTGACTAGCCTAATGATAGCCTAGAACCTCAACAACAGTCCTTAAATTCCCTTATTAAAGTAGTATTAGACGACAGAATTTCCCTTGATTTCCTTTTAGCCCAAAAAGAAGGTGTATGTACAGTTGTTAATATCTCTTGTTGCACTTGTAGACAACACCTTAAGCAGGTGTGCCAAAAAGCAACTTGGCTTCATGTACCCCCTATGTCTGAGTCACCCTTCCTTGACATCTTTAGATGATGTTATGGATTGAATTCTGTCCCCCAAAAATGTGTGTCAACTTTGCTAGGCCATGGTTCCCAGTATTGTGGGATTGTCCACCATTTTGTCATCTGATGTGATTTTCTTATGTGTTGTAAATCTTACCTCTATGATGTTAATGAGGCAGGATTAGAAGCAATTATGTTAATGAGTCAGGAATCAATCTACAGGATTAGGTTGTGTCTTAAATCAATCTCTTTTGATATATAAAAGAGGGAAGTGAGCAGAGAGACAGGGGGACTTCATACCACCAAGAAAGCAGCCTCAGGAGCTGAGTGTATCCTTTGGACCCAGAGTTCTTGTGCTGAGAATCTCCTAGATCAGGGGAAGATTGGTGACAAGGACCTTCCCCTAGAGCCAACAGGAAGAGAAAGACTTCCCCTGGAGCTGGCACCCTGAATTTGGACTTCTAGCCTCCTAAACTGTGAGATAATAAATTTCTCTTTGTTAAAGCCATCCACTTGTGGCATTTCTGTTATAGCAGCATTAGATAACTGAGATAGCTGATTACCTAAATGTGCTGGATCATAGATTTGATCCATATTATTTACTGGTCTACTAATACTTCTTGCTGTAATAATTATTATTGGACTAATCAAATGTATGAAATATATGACTAATGTTATTACCCAGAACACCAATTTAATGCCTATGAAAAGAATAATGTACACCAAAAGTGTTCACGTTCCAAGTGAATTCAAGCTTACCCCCTGAAACAGGGTCATTAGATGCCAGGTTATTCCTTCAGTGTGGCCAAACCCCACATAGACCCTAATGACAGTACCAGAAGAAGCAAGAGGCTAAAATTGCATGGCGAAGACATCAGATCGTCCCAGGTACTTTTCACATCTGTAGTATCTGGAGTCTTAAAGGCATCTTAAACAAGCAGCTGTCCAAAACAACCACCTGAAGCCCATGCAGAAAAAGGCACTCTTTTTATTAGTGGTCAATGAAATGATCAAGAATTTCTCCCAAAATTCTTGATCAGAAGGAGGGAATGTGCAAGGGTTCCGAAACTGAGGTGCCTGTCATGCCTAGGGTAGCTGGCTCAAGTATAGGTCCAAATCCATTTTGTGACTTCTCCTTCTGCATTCCTGAGACAGTAACCTTGACTTCTTCATAAGCATATGGCCCTGGGTCTCTGACTGGGTGGAACCAGCAGACCTTGGTCCCCTTTCAATCATCTTGTGACCCAGTTGCAAGCACGTACTTCCGCAATTGTGTGAGTGTACCCAATCCAAATAGCCCAAATTCATGTTTCCAACCTATCATGGTGAAGTCCCCATTTCAAGTTGCCCTGCCTCCAGCTTATCTAATCTTGCAACTTCCAATCATAACGTTGTATTTTACCTCATAAATATGCCTCTGTGACTCCACCATTTTGGAACACTGATATTCACTTTGTGAGATTCAACGTGTCCCCTGCTCGAGCTGCCTTTGCTCTCAATAAATCTCTTTACTTTCTTTTTAAACAGTAAGCATTGTCACTCGAAGACATGTCCATAGTGAATGTAGAGTTATGTGTGGCTTTGATTTATATTGTGTGTATCTATAAGGCAAGAGATTCCCAGAGTTCTTTACCCTGAAGGGGACAGCTCTCATACAATGGCCCAAAAGTTTGTGAAACTGTGCAGATGGAGCCATTATTAGGCAAGGGCATTCAGTGCTATGATACCTGCCTGAAGTTTTAGCTAATTGTGCTGACCCTTGGGTACTGTCCTTTGTCAGGTATTTCTGGTTAAGGGATGGAATATCCTTACATTCCACTTATGATGTGATAACACTGTATTCACAGTCTATGAATTCCCATTGTTGTTCACTTAGTTAATCCCAAGTGCTCCCTAGCAGCCAAGGGATCTGGAAGAGGTGTGTCTATGGCATCTGGCAAGGGACTGAGTACAGGGGAGGCCACCCTATCCTGCAAGTAGAATATGCCAGAGTGCCTACTTTTGGCTCAACTCTGTATCAAAGAGGCCTCAGTAGCCATGCTGAGCTTGTAGGGTTCTGCATACGTGATCCAAGGCATAATAGGCAGGTGGGCATACACAGTCTCAGACTCAGAGTCTATAACAGCCTCCATTTTCAAGACAGCCCAATATGTGGCCAGCAATTGCCATTCTAGTGGTGTATAGCACAGGGCTGCGCAGAGCAGTTTCTTGCAACTTATGGCCATCATGGGTTTTCCAGAGACTCTGGGAAGCATAAGAGGAGGTTGCTAAAGCCTCTACAGTGAAAGAGTCTCTGAGGGCACTAATAGGAATGCCTACTGATTCTAATTTGCACAGATTCTAGAGCCTTTTGTTGGAGGGAGCCCCATTCAATGAGATTAAGCAAAATTTGTAAATGAGGACTATACTGCCTCCGGTACCCAAAAAGGACTAAATGATGTTGGACTTCACCATGTCAAATGTATCTCTGCATAAGAGGATGTTGTCAATGTAATTTCGTACTGTAATCCTGAAGAAAGGTTGATGAAGTTAATATCCTCCCTGAAAAGATTGTGTGTGATGGCAAGGTTACTGAGGTACCCTGAGGGTAACCTAGTAAATGTGTGTTGTGTCCCTTCAGAGGTGAAGGTAAACTGCAAATGAAAGGCTGTTGAAATAGACACTGAATAGAACATTTAGCCAAATCTGATTGGATGGAGTCAGTAATTACAATAATATTGAGTATTGGGTATGAGGGCCTTAATGGATAGAACCACAGCATTAATGTTGCAGTAACTCTACTGTTAATTAAGTAAGTCTTATAATACAAGTTTCAATCCTTGAAGTTCCTGTTTTAATTTACATTGGGCTATATTAACTATTTTAACTGGTAGTCCATAGGGTGCCATTTGTTAAGCCAAATTTTAGGTGCCAAAGATATAATTTAATTTCGATTACACATTATGCCAAATTGCCCATGCCCAGTATGGGATATTTTAGTGCAGTGGGTTCTACGACTATGCAAATTTAGGCAAGGTGAGACATACTTATTCTTCCTTTATTTTATATTTACGCGCTGCCTTAGTGACCTAATGCTACTGTAATAGAAATACCACAAGTGGGTGGCTTTAAAAGACAGAAATTTATTTTCTCATAGTTCAGGAGGTTAGAGGTCCGAATTCAGACTATGGCTGTAGGGGTAGGTCCTTCTTTGTCTATTTCAGCCAGGAGCCTATCTAACATTGTTAAGCATTTCGGGAACTTCAGCAAGTGTTCTGGGAAGTGCAGGAACGAGATAGTCATTCTCTTGTCCCCTTTGGATTAAACATTGGCCTCAGGCACACAACGGTATGACCCACGATATTCCTGAGGGTCTTAGGCATGAAGATCACTGGCAACAGCAGCAAGGTATGTAACAGCAGAGAAGATGAGTGGGAGCACTACCGCCACCTGAGCATCATTAACTGGGTGCCATTTATTTCTCTACTGTGGGGGAGCACAAACAAAACCTTCCTCCAGAAAGGGTTGCCAAATACACAGGGACAATCCAGAGTTCTGATACAAATAATAATAAGCACCAACACCAAAGAAGTGACAGACACCTGGAATAGACCTCTGCCAGACATAGGCTTCGACAAGAAACACATTTGAACAACAGATCCAGGAATGTGCGGTGTGGCTCAAGTACTCTATCACTCTTATTGCCCTAAGGTGGACTAGAATCTTGCTCCAGGAGTTTAGTCAATGAATATTGTTTATTTTGACTATTCTGGTGCCACGGAAATTTGGGTGAGGAGGGACGTGGTAACCACTGGCAGACACAGCATCAGGGAACACTAGGTCACCAACAGACAGCAGTTCTGTCCTAAGCCATGTTAACCAGTTAGTAAGCCAAGAGCAATCCCCCTGAGAATCTACCCAAGAATCTTTGGTTATGGTTACACCATATGGCTCAGAGAGCCAATTGTTTCATAATTATAGGATATTAGGCAGGACTATACATTTTTTGGACGGTGACACACAATACAAAGACATTCAGATAAATGAAAGATAGAAGTCTTTATTACTACTGCTCCAAAAGAGAGAAGGCTGCCATGTAGGGCCACACAGCAGGAGTTGAATCCTGGGACAGGATAACATGAAGCTGGAGGCATAGGAGATGGCTTAACTATGGCAAGTGAGACAGGATTATCTAGGTTTCACACACTCCTGAAATTGGGTATTTTCAATAAGACTACAGGTCAACGTAAGAAGAGGCCATTCCTGGAGTTTAGTCATCTGGGGCCCTCTGTGTGTTGTAGCCCAGGAGTGCAGAGCCTGATGAGGTAATTAGTTGTCATGTGGGCTTAGAAAACTGCTTGCAAAGGAGGACTGTAACTTTAATTTTGAACCATTTGAGTGTACTAATTATTCAAAATACATAAATAAAAGCTATAAATTTTTTAAAAGATAAACTATAGTTTGGTTTAAAAAAGACTTTAGGGGATATTTTTGGTTTAAAGTTTAAAGATTATCTCAGGGTAATAGTTTTGGGGGTTAATTAAGCCTCAATGGCTCCAGAAAGACTGGTTCCTTGAAAATTTTAAATTCTGTTCTGCATTTTCCCCCCATTGATCAAGATTCTTCTATAGAATATTTGATTAAAATGTTTAGTAATGGTAGTTGGGCACCATCCAGTTCTTCAGGTCTTATGGCATACGAGGCAGTTGTTCATGGAGGCAATTGGCCACACACTGCATTTCTTCCTCCTATTCCTGACTCTCCATCTTCCTCTGTTGCTTCAGGTGAATAGAGTCCAATTACCGTAACTTGGATGACCACTTGCAAGATTTAAAGGCCCCAGGCACTATGCAACAAATGAAGAGGTAAAACAGAAACACCAAAAATGATATTAGGCAAATTAACAGAGGAGTCTCATGAAACCATGACCCTAAACCTCCAAACCAAGAAACCAAATACCATGAGGAGTTTGGCTGTACATAAGCAGCCTCAGAGGCTGCTCTTTTTTGTTGTTGTTTATCTTAATTAGTAAAGTATGTTAGCCTTGAGCATTGTGCTCTTTTAAAGAATTGTTTATATGAGATCAAATTGACAATGGCAACCCGAAAGGTTGGATGGGAAGCTTGGGGGCAGTGAGTTTAAGATAATGGTCTTGGAATAATTTGGGAAAGAATAGCGAGAATAGTAACAAAACTTGAAAAACGTGATCAATGTTACTGAATTGTACAATGTTACAGAATTGTACAAGTAGAAACTGTTGAAATGGTGTATCTTTGGATGTGTATATTTTCACCCAAATAAAAAAATAAATCATTTTATTTCTTCATGGTAGCAATGAACATATGGAAAGCAAAATTAAAAACATAATGTCATTTAAAACCAATCCAATAAATTGTGGTTGTTGATAGGTGCCCTAAAGTTTGTTCCAACTCAGTGAAACTATGTGCAACAGAACGAAACACTGCCTGGTCCTGCATCATCCTCACAATCATTGCTATGTTTAAGCCCACTGTTGCAGCCACTGTATCAATCCGCTTGGAGGGTCTTCTTTTTTGCTGACCCTCTACTTTACCAAGCATGGCATCCTCTAAGCACTGGTCCCTCCTAATAACACGTCCAATGTACATGACACTAAGCATTACCATCCTGGTTTCCAAGGAGCATACTGGCTGTACTTCTTCCAAGACAGATTTTTTCTTTATTCTGCCAGTCCATGGTATATTTAATATTCTTTGACAACATCATAATTAAAAGGCATCAATTCTTCTTCACTCTTCTTTATTCATTTTCCAGCTTTCACATGAATACGAGGCGATTGAAAATACCATGGTTTGGGTCAGGCGCACCTTAGTCCTCAAGGTGATATCTTCGCTTATTAACATTTGAAAGAGGTCATTATCAGCAGATTTTCCCAATGCAATACATTGCTTGATTTCTTTTTCTTTTTTCTGGTGTAACTTTAAAAAAAAATTTTTATTCTGCTTTAAATGAAGGTTTACAGAGCAAATTAGTTTCTCATTAAATAATCAATACACATACTGTATTGTGACATTGGTTGCAAATCTCACAACGTGTCAACACTCTCCCCTTCTTGGCCTTGGGTTCCCCATCACCAGTTTTCCTGGCTCTTCCTGCCTTCTTGTCCTCGCCCCTGGGCTGGTGTGTCCATTTAGTCTCGTCTTGTTTTATGGGCCTGTCTAATCTTTGGCTGAAGGGTGAACATCAGGAGTGACTTCAGTACCGAGTTAAAAGGGTGTCTGGAGCCATGCTATTGGGGTTTGTCCAGTCTCTGTCAGACCAGTAAGTTTGGTC
>NW_004444022.1:196275-213057 GCF_000243295.1 Trichechus manatus latirostris | reverse complement strand
GACTCTCTATTGTGATCCCTGTCAGAGGAGTCAGTGGTAGTAGCCAGGCATCATCTAGTTGTACTGGACTCAGTCTGGTGGAGGCTGTGGTAGCTGTGGTCCATTAGTCCTTTGGACTAATCTTTCCCTTGTGTCTTTGGTTTTATTCATTTTCCCTTACTTCAGACGGTGTGGGACTAGTGGAGTATCTTAGACGGCTGCTCACAAGCTTTTAAGACCCAGATACTACTCAGCAAAGTAGGATGTAGACCGTTTTCTTTATAAACTATGTTAAGCCAATTTAGCTATATGCCCCTTGAGACCATGGTCCCCAGCCCTCAGCCCAGTAATTCGATCCCTCAAGGAGTTTGGATGTGTCTATGAAGCTTCCATGACCTTGCCTTGGTCAAGTTGTGTTGGCTTCCCCAGTATTGTGTATTCTCTTTCCCTTCACCAAAGTTACCACTTATCTATTGTCTATTTAGTGTTTTTCTTTCCCCGCCCGTCCTCTCCCTCGTAAACATCAAAGACTGTTTCTTTTTGTGTGTAAACGTTTTCGTGAGTTTTTAAAATAGTGGTCTCACACACAGTATTTGTCCTTTTGTGATTGACTTATTTCACTCAGCATAATGCCCTCCAGATTCATCCATGTTGTGAGATGTTTCACAGATTCATCAGTGTTTTTTATTGTTTAGTAGTATTCCACTGTGTGTATGTGTCATAGTTTGTTTATTCATTCACTGTTGATGGACACTTCTTAGGTTGTTTCCGTCTTTTTGCTATTGTGAATAATGTTGCGATGAACATAGGTGTGCATAAGTCTATCTGTTCGTGTGATGGCTCTTATTTCTCTAGGATGTATTCCTAGGAGTGGGGAGCTGGATCATATGGTATTTTCTATTTCTAGCTTTTTAAGGAAGCACCATATCGTTTTCCAAAATGGTTATAACACTTTACATTCCCACCACCAGTGCATAAGACTTCCAGTCTCCACGCAGCCTCTCCAACATTTGTTATTTTCTATTTTTTTTTATATCTGCCAGTAATTTCAGGATGAGATGGTATCTCATTGTAGTTTTGATTTGTATTTCTCTAATGGCTAGTGATTGCAAACGTTTCCTCATGTGTCTGTTAGCCACCTGAATGTTTTCTTTGGTGAAGTGTCTGTTCATTTCCTTTGCCTATTTTTTAATGGGATTATTTGTCTTTTTCTTGTAGAAGTGCTGTATTTTCCTATAGATTATAGAGACCGTAGGTGGATGAATTTACATTTGAGTTCTTGGAGCAAGACAAGGATGCCCTTTATTATCACTCCTATTTAACATTTTGCAATAAGGCAAGAAAAAGAAATAAAGGGCATCCAAGTTGGTAATGAAGAAGTAAAACTATCCCTATCTGTGGATGATATGATACTATACATAGAGAACCCAAAAGACTCCACAAGAAAACTACTGGAAATGATAGAAAGAGTCTACAGAGTAACAGGATACAAGATAAACATACAGAAATCAGTTGGATTCCTGTACACCAGTTAAGAGAACTATGAAAAAGAAATTAGGAAAGTAATACCACTTACAATAGCCCTTTAAAAAAAAAGGAATAAATCTAACCAAGGACGTAAAACACCTACACAAATAAAACCACAAACTAGTACTGCAAGAAACCAAAAAAGGCTTGCATAAATGGAAAAACATACCACTCGCATGGATAGGTAGACTCAACATTGTGACAATGTCAATTCTACCCAAAGCAATCTACAAATACAACGCAATCCCGATCCAAGTGCCATCAGCATTCTTTAACAAGATGGAAAAACTAATCATTAACTTGTCTTGTTCCGGAAACCCTGGTGGCATAGTAGTTAAGTGCTATGTCTGCTAACCAAAAGGTGAGCAGTTCAAATCCACCAGGCACTCCTCAGAAACTCTATGGGACAGTTCTACTCTGTCCTATAGAGTTGCTATGAATTGGAATCGAATGGACAGCAACTGGTTTGTTTTTTTGTTTGTTTGTTTGTTTGTCTTGTTCCCATTCTCGGGGGAATGTTTTCAGCCTGTCTCCATTCAGAATGATGTTGGATGTTGCTTTTGTATAGATGGCCTTTACTCTGTTGAGGAATTTGCATTCTATATCCAATTTATTGAGAGTTTTTATCAGGAATCAGTGTTGGACTTTATTGAATGCCTTTTCTTAATCAATTGAGATTATCATGTGATTCTTTTGTTTTATTTATGTGGTGGATTACATTGATTGATTCTCTAATGTTGAACCATCCTCGCATACCTGGCATGAATCTCGCTTGGTCGTGGTGTATTATTATTATTATTTTTATATGATGCTGAATTCTTTTGGCTAGTATTTTGTTGAGCATTTTTGCATCTATGTTGATGAGAGATATTGGTCTGTAATTTTCTTTTTTGTGATGTTTTTGCCTGGTTTTGGTATCAGGGTTATGCCGGCTTCGTAGAATGAATTTGGAAGTATTCCTTCCTTCTCTATGTTCTGAAATAGTTTGAGTAGCAATGGTACAAGTTCTTCTCTGAATGTTTGGCATTATTCTCCAGTGAAGCCATCTGGGCAAGGGCTTTTTTTGTTGGGAGTTTTTGTTTTTATTAAGTTTTCAATATCTTCTCTCATTATGGGTCTGTTCAGATTTTTTACCTCAGTTTGTGATAGTTTAGGTAGCTAGTGTGTTTCTATAAATTTGTCCATTTCCTCTAGGTTTTCACATTTGTTGGAGTATAGTTTTTCATAGTACTCTCTTATGATCCTTTTTATTTCAGTTGGGTCTATTGTAATGTCCCCCATTTCATTTTTTATTTGGGTTATTTTCTTCTCCTGTTTTTCTTTTTTAAATTTGGCTAATGAGTTTGTCAATTTTGTTGATTCTTTCAAAGAACCAACTGCTGGTTTTGTTGATTCTTTCAATTGTTTTTCTATTCTCTATTTCATTTATTTCTGCTCTGCTCTTTATTATTTCTTTTCTTCTGGTGGTTATGGGCTTCTTTTGCAGTACTTTCTCTACGTTCGAGTTGTGAAGCCAGCATTTTGATTTTATCCCATTCTTCTTTTTTGATGTGTGCATCTTTTGCTATAAATTGACCTCTGAGCACTGCCTAAGCTGTGTCCCAAAGGTTTTGGTATGATGTCTTTTCATATTTGTGTGATTCTAGGAATTTTTTTATTCCATCTTTGATTTCTTTTATTACCCAGTGGTTTTTAAGCAAGGTGTTATACACTTTCCATGTATTTGATTTTTTTTCCTTGCTCTTCCTCTTATTAATTTCTACTTTTATGGTGTTGTGATCAGAGAAGATGCTTTGTATTATCTCAATGCTTCAGATTTTGTTGATGGTTGCTTTGTGACCTAAGGTATGGTCTGTTCTGGAGAATGTTGCATGTGTGTTGGAAAAGAATGTGCACTTTGGTGCTGTTGGGTGGAGTGTTCCATATGTCTGTGAGGTTAAGTTGGTTGATTGTGGCCTTTAGATCTTCTGTATCTTTGCTGAGTTTCTTTCTAGATGTTTGGTCCTTTACCAAGAGTGGTGTGTTGAAGTCTCCTACTATTATTGTGAAATTGTCAATTTCTTTTTTCAGTGCTGTTAGAATTTGTTTTATGTATTTTGGAGCCCTTTCATTGAGTGTATAGATAATTATTATGGTTATTTCCTCATGGTGGATACTTCTTTTAATCATTATATAATGTCTTTCCTTGTCTTTTATAGTAGATTTTGCCTTAAGTCTATTTTATCTGAGATTAGTATTGCCACTCCTACACTATTTTGGTTGCTGTTTACTTGGTATTTTTTTCCATTCTTTGATTTTTAATGTAATTATGTCTTTGTTTCTAAGTTGTGTCTCTTGTAGACAGCATATTGATGGGTCCTGTTTTTATCCATTCCATCCCTCTGTCTTTTACGGGTGCATTTAAGCCATTTACATTCAGTGTGATAATTGATAGGTGTGAGTTTATTCCAGTCATTTTGTAGTGCTTTTTTTGTGGTGCTGACATTTTCTTTGTTCCTCTTGCTCTCCTGGGCTGAGTTCCTTTTTTGTGGAATTTCTCTTCGTTTCTTTCACTTTTGTAGATTTTGTGTTTACAAAGACTTTATTTTTTTCTTCTTTATTTTGATGAGTAGGTTTGTTAACTTTCTTTGTGGTTACCCTCTAATTTACCCTTATCTTCCTAAGTTGAAACCAGTCTTTTATTACTTGCTATCACCTTAACTTTCCGTCCATTTGAAAGTTCTATACCTACACTGTTTATTCCCTCTTTTATTGTTCTGAGATTGTTGTCATTTACAGTTTGATCTCTCTGCTTCCCTGTGGTAAATTTTAGTTTTATTTAATCCTTGGAGTTCATTACCTAAGTTAGTGTCTGGATGATGCTGTTCTGTGTCCTAGAGTCAAGTTGTTATCTGATGCTGTTTGTTCCCTAACTGAAAAATTTCCTTTAATAATTCTTGTAAGTTTGGTTTGGTTTTTACAAATTCCCTTAAATTCTGTTTAACTGAAAATGTCCTAATTTTGCCATCATATATGAGCAACTGTTTTGCAGGTTATATTATTCTTGGTTGGCAATTTTTTTTTCTTTCAAGGTTTTATATATGTAATCCCATTGCCTTCTTGCCTGCATGGTTTCTATCGAGTAATCAGAGCTTAGACTTATTGTTTCCCCTTTGTATGTGATTTTTCATTTTCTAGAGTTGCTTTCAGGATTCTTTCTTTGTCTTTAGATTTATTGAGTGTGATCATGATATGTATTGGTGATTTTCTTTTGGGGTCTACCCTACATGGGGTTCATTGAGCTTCTTGGGTGGTTGGCTTTTCATTTTTCATGATATTAGAGAAGTTTTCTGTCATCAAATCTTCAATGATTCTCTCTGTGTTTTCCGTTTCTTCCCCCTGTTCTGGAACTCTGATCAAACACAAATTTTTGTTTTGGTTGTATCTTACATCATTCTTGAGTTTCTTCATTTTTTCTTTATTCTTTTCTCTGATTTTTCCTCAAACAAAGTGGTATCCAAAGATTCGTCTTCAATTCCACTGATCCTGTCTTCCACTGTTTCATATTTGCTCCTTCAACCTTCTATTGCACTGTCCATTTCTGAAATCTTGCTGTGTATCTTTTGGCTTTCTAATTGCTGTTTTTGTATGATTTCTAGTTTGTTTATTTGGACACTTTGTTCCTGTATTATTTTCCTGAATTCTTCCATTGCTTTCTCTGTGTTCTCCCTTGTTTTGTCTGTATTTTCTGAGATTTTGTCTATTTTTTCTTCTTTTTGTCTGTGTTTTCCTTCATCTCTTGGAGACCCCTGAATATTAGAGTTTTGAATTCCCTATCAGGTAGTTCCAGTGCCTTTTCTTCTGCTAGAATGTCATCTGGTGTTTTAGATTCGTTGCTTTCTGGAGCCATCCTGTCCTTTTTTATATCTTTTGATATTGTTAGCTGTCTTTGAGACATTCAGAAATTATTTTCTTTGTTTACTGATTGTAGATTTGTTTGTTTCTTCCTGCTTTTTTTATTTTATTTGGTTACGCCTGGGCATGCTGGCTGGGTGTCCTTTGTTGCTTGCTTGTCTGTGGACACAATACTTCTCACTACCTTGTCCAGGTGGGCAGGACCAGTCACTCAGCTATGGGGGTGAGGAGCAGGGATGGGTCATTTGTGGCAGGTACTGGGGCTGATGGGGCAGGGACAGGGGCAGTGAAGGGCAGGGTCTGGTTGTCCATGCCTGTGCCACTTGGGGGTGCAGCTCTTGGTGGACACTGCAGATAAGCAGGAGAGAAGGGAGAGGATGTGTTGTGTGGAGCTATGTGGGTTAGAGAAAGAAGAGAGAGAAATAGAAGCAAAAAGAAAAAATGAAGGAAAAAAGAAAAAAACAAAAGGAAAAAGTAAATAAAATGGTGGCTTGGTAGGATTTGGCTGGTGGGGGTGCGGCAGACCTGGCGAGTCCATGTGGTGTGGCTTGATCTGTCAAGAAGGGGTGTGGGTGGTTCATGGGGCTACATGGGCAGGAGAAAGGAAAGAAGGGAGAGAGAGAGAAGAATCAACAACAAAAAATAAATACAGTGCTGGAGAGTAGGCACTTTGTGGTTGGGAGGAATTGGGGTGGTGGCGAGCTGATGTGTCGCTCACTGGGAAGTGAACTACAACCCATCAGGAAGGTATGTAGGCAGCACAGCCACAAGTGCTGTGTCTCCTGTTGGGAGCTCCGTGAAGTTGCCTTCCCGTACTCCCTGTCCACTGTTCTTGGTGCCTGAGATCCAAGATAGTGAATTCATGCCATGTTGGCTAGTAGGGGACCTCCACTCCACAGCTCTCTTCATTCTCTGTTTTCTGTCAGTTTCTTATTCCATTTGTTGCTTGATTAAGTTCTTTATCCCTTCATTTGATGCTTAGGGTTCCATGATTGACATTTGTATCTCTTTTACTCTTTTTTCAGGTCTTTGTTGTAGAGGGACAACATGGTGCTTCTGTCTATAGCACCATGTTGGCCACCAGTATTGATTTCTTCACAGTTGCTTCTATGGGTATTGTGGAAACAAGTAAAATGAAATCCTTGACAACTTCAATCTTTTTCTTCATTTATGATGATGTTGCTTATTGGTCTAGTTGTGAAGATTTTTATTTTCTTCATGTTGAGGCATAAGCCATACTGAAGACTGTGGTCTTTGATCTTCATCAGTAAGTGCTTCAAGCCCACTTCACTTTCAGCAAGCAAGGTTGTGTCATCTGCATATCACAGGTTGTTAATGAGTCTTCCTCAAATCCCGATGCTGCATACTTTTTCATATAGTCCAGCTTCTGGGATTATTTGTTCAGTGTGCAGATTGAATAAGTATGGTGAAAGGATACAACCCTTTCCTGACTTTAAGCTATGCAATATCCCCTTGTTCTGTTCAAACAACTGCCTCCTTGTCTACGTACAGTTCCACATGAGCACAATCAAGTATTCTGGAATTCCCATTCTTTGCAATATTTTTCATAATTTGTTACAATCCACACAATGGAATGTCTTTCCATAGTGAATAAAACACAGGTAAACATCTTTCTGATATTCTCTGCTTTCAGCCAAGATCCATCTCACATCAGCGATGATATCCTCTTCTGAATCCAGCTTGGATTTCTGGCAGTTCCCTGTTGCGATACTGCTGCAACCATTTTTTAATTATCTTCAATATAATTGTATTTGCATGTGAGAATAATGATTTCACATTATGTGATATTAATGCTATTCAATAAATACTTAGGTATAAATATAACAAAACATGTACAACATCTGAATTGTAAAAGCTACAAAATGCTAATGAAAAGAGTCAAAGTAGACCTAAATTAATTCTCCCCGAGGAGATCCATAGGACTAAAACAATTCTTATTAAAACTCCAGCAGGACTTTTTATAGAAGTAGGCAAGCTGATTTTTAAATTTATATAGAAAGATAAAGGAACTAGAATAGCCAAGAAAAATTGAAAGATAATAGTTTATTTTATTGCTACAATACTCAGAAGAATGTGGTATTGGCAGAAATATATACACATAGATTAACGGAACAAACAGAATAGAGAAATAAACCCACACAAGTACAACTAACAGATAACTACAAAGCTGCAAAAGCAATTCCAAAATGGTGTTTGAAAAATTGGACAGTCATAGGCCAAAAAAAATGAACCAAGAAAGAGCTAACCTTCATAGCTTATACAAAAATCAACTCTAAATGGATCATAGATATAAATGAAAACATAAATCAATGAAACCTTTAGAAGAAAACATAGGAGAAAATCTTCATGACCTGGGGTTAAGTGAAGAGTTCATAATCATGACATCAAAGACACAATCATTAAAAGAAAAAAATTGATAAACTGGGTTTCATGAAAATGAAAAACTTTTGCTCTGCAAAACACCCTGTAAAGAAGATGAAAATACCAACCACAGATTGGGAGAACATATTTGTAAATAACTTGCCCCCCAAAAGATTAATATCTAGACTATATAAAGAATTCTCAAAACTCTATTGTGGTAACATCAGTGAAAATAGTAGAGTAACAACTTCCAAAAGTTAGTTCCTACATAAAAGCAATGAAAAAAAAAACTAGTGAAAATGAGCAGAACTAACATTTTCGGAGCTCTGGAAACTAACTCTGCAACAATTCAGGGAGCATTTAGCCAAGAAAAATGACTGAATCTCAGTGAGAACAGGAAACTTTGTGGTGTTTTAATTTACATCCTTCAGCCCCCATCCTTCAGTTTCCAGCTCCTCAGCAGCCTTGAAAAATAACAGACTTCATTCTCAGTAGTGGAGAGAGCAGAACAAGGCTGGAGTTCTTACAAAGCCTCTTTCTAAAAGAAGAAACATTATTTGAAGTGTCTTGCAGGGTTCCCTGGAAAATCTCAGTCAAAAGGCTTGTCTTTATTTTACCTCACTCAAACGTGCCCAAAACTAAAAGCTTCTCGGGTGGAGGAGGGCATTATGGCCAATGTTTTAACAACACAGCTGCCTGAGTTGATAGATAACAGTTGGGGCAAACAATGGACTAATCAAAAAGCATAAAGGAAAAGCAGAGGAATGGGATGTCCATAGGGGTTTTCAAAAGTTCTAACATATTCCTTGTAATCTAGAAGGTCACCTGCGTGCTTAGGGAGTTGTGCAAGTTAGAGAAAGACCTTACAAGGTGCCAAGCTCTCACTTATGACTGACCTTGAGGCTCTGTGCAAGCAAGAAGCAAAGACTAAAGCAGAATTGTAAACAGCCTTGCAGAGTATTGAAGGTGTGTCACAACATGTAGAAAGAGCCTCCTGGCAAAGACTGGGATGCTTAGTGGTTACGGGCATTTAAGGAAATAGCTACAGAACTGTTAGTTAACCACTAAGCTAACCCTGGTGATGCAGTGGTTAAGAACTATGTCTGCTAACCAGAAAAGGTTAGCAGTTTGAATCCACCAGGTGCTCCTTGGAAACTAGATGGGTCAGTTCTACTCTGTCCTATAGGGTCGCTATGAGTCCGAATCGACTCTACTGCAATGGGTTTGGTTTTTTTTTAAGCTAACCTAGTAAAAATTTCAGTGACCACAGACGGAAAAGATACAGACTTTCCAGAATTATTTCAGAACACTCAGTAAACATACATATAGTAGTAAACAACTATAAAAAGTGCAACAAAAGCAAACCCTGGGAGAGTGGAAAAACTAAACTCTTGAGTTAACACATTACATCATTTGAAATGTTCAGTTTTCAAATAAAACTATGAAACATGCAAAAATATTTCACATATATAGGAAAAAATAATCAATAGAAACAGTCCCTGAGGAAGTGCACAGGATGAACTTGCTAGATGAGACTTCAAAACAGTTGTTGTTCAAAGGGCGTGAAAAATGGTTCAGTGGTTCCTCAAAAAGTTAAAGATAGAGCTTGCATTTGACTGAGAAATCCAATTCTTAGGTGTATACCCAAAAGGCTTGAAAGCAGTGACACAAACAGACACAAGTACACATTGCAGCACTATTCACAACAGTCAAAAGGTGGAAACAACCAAAATGTACATAAACAGATGAAAAGATGAAGAAAATGTGGTGCATACAGAGAAATTAAGACCTGATACATGCAACAACATAGATGAACCTTGAAAACATTATGCTGAGTGAAATAAGTCAATCACAAAAGGACAAATTGTAGGATTTCCCTAATGTTAAACACTTAAAATAGGCAAAGGTATACAGATCATAGTTTCACTGTGGTTGCCTGGGGTGGGAGGGAAAGGATAAGGGAAATCTTTGTCTAACATTAAGTATTTATTTATGGGGATGGAAAACTTGGCAACGGTTATTGGTTATATTTGCACAACATGATCACTGTAACTGGTTTCATTGAATTGTACCAGTGACAAATGTTGAATTTGCAAATGTTGTGTTATCTGTATGTTTTACAGCAATGAAAAAATAAAAAAAAATTGAATAAAGTATGAAAACAATAATTCACCAAATACAAGCTATAAATAGTGAGAGAAATTATTTTTAAAAAACAACATGAAATTCTGAATCTAAAATAGACAATAATAACTGAAATGAGAAATTCACTAAATGAGCTCAACAACAGATTTAAGCAGGCAGAATAAAGAATCAGCAAACTTGAACATAGGTCAATTGAGTGTATCTAGTCTGAGGAACAGAAAGAAAAAAATGAAGAAGAATCAACAAAACCTCACAAATCTTTGGAATACAATTAAACACTCAAATTATGCATAATGGAAGTCTAAGGATGGTAGAGAGAGAAAAGGGTAAAAAGGATATTTGAAAAATTATAACCAAAACTCCCAAAATTTGATTTAAAAATAACATTAATCTACATTTCCAAGAATTTCAAGGAACTCCAAGTAGGAGTTGAAGAGAGCCACAGCTAGACACATTATAGTCAAACTGTCAAAAGCCAAAAACGGAGAAAATCTTGAAAGCAGCCAGAGTAATTAAACACATGATGTACAAGAAATCCTCAATAACCTCTGATTTCTTATCAGTAACAATGGAGGCCAGAAAGCAGTGAGATGACATATCCGAACTACCAAGAGGAAAAACAAAAAAAACTTGTCAACTAAGAATTATACTACAGGCAAAAGTATACTTCAAAAATGAAGGAGAAATTAAGACACTCTCAGATAAAGAATAACTGAAAGAGTCTGTCCCTATTAGACCTGCCCTAAAGGAAACACTAAGCAGAGTCCTTCAGACTGAACAGAATGAGAGTAACTCCAAACCACATGAAGAAATAAAGAGCACAAGTAAAAGTAACACACAGGTAAATATTAAACAATAATATAAATGTATTTTTTGTTTGTAACTCTTTGTTTTTCTATCTGATTTAAAAGACAGCTGCAAAATGCAATGATTATAGGCACACAATGTATAAAGATATAATTTGAGAAAACATAATAAAGGAGGGGGAAAGTGGAGCTATTCATGAGCAAATATTTTGTACACTACTGAAATTAAGTTTGTATTAATGCAAACTAGACTGTAATTAATTAAGATATTTATGGTAATACCCAGGGAAACCACTAAGAATATAACTGAAAGCATTCATAGCAAAAGAAACAACAATAGAATTAAAATTGTGCACTAGAACATATATATTTAATACAAAGGAAAGTAGTAATGGAGAAACTGAGGAACAGAAAAGATATAAACATATAAAAAACAAATAACAAAAAGGCAAGCATAAATCCTACCTAATCATTAATTTAAATGAAAATTTATTAAACACTGTAATTAAAATGTAGACATTGACATGAAGGATCAAAAAAACATGATCTAATTATATGCTGTATACAAAAGACAGACACTAAATTCAAAGACAAAAATATATTGAAAGTCAAAGATAAACCAGGAAAAGAGTGACCAAAAGAGACCTGGAGTAGAAATACTAATATCAGACACTATAGACTTTAAGACAAAAATTGTTACAAGAGATAAAAAAGACACTGCATATTGATAAAAAAGTTAGTCCATCAATAAGTTATAGTAATTGCAAACATACACACCCAAAAACAGAGCCCCAAAATGCATGAAGCAAAAACTGACAGAATTGAAGGGAGAAATAGACATCTCGATAATAATATTTGGAGACTTCAATATTCCACAGTAAATAATGGATGGAACTACTAGAGAGAAGATCAGCAAGGAAACAGATGACTTGAATAACAATATTAAAAAACTGGACCTAAAAAATTCTGTAGAACATCCACCCAACAAAAAGAGAATACAGGATGTGCCATATGAGAGGCCATAAAAGAAGGCCCAATTAATTTAAAAAGACAGAACTCGTACAAAGTATGGTCTCAGACCACAAAGGAATGAAATTGGAGATCAAAAGCAAGTGAATTTGTGGAATTCATGAATATATGGAAATTAGGCAACACACTACTAAATAAAAAATGGTCAAAAAGAAATCACAAGAGATATAAGAAAATATACTGAGAAGAATGAAAATGAAAACTCAATCTACCAAATCTTATGGAATGCAATGAAAACATTACTCAGAGGGAAATTACAGCTGTAAATGCCTACATTAAAAATGAAAAATCCCAAACCAATATCCCAACCACACATCTTATGAAAGTAGAAAATCAAGAGGAATCTATACCCAAAGCAAACAGAAAGCTGGCAATAATAAAAATTTTAACAGGAAAGAGAAGAAATAGAGAATAGAAAAACAACAGAGAAAATCAATTAAACCAAAAGTAGGTTCTTTCAAAACGTCAACAGAATCAACAAATATTTTACTATATTAACCAAGAAAAAAAACCTCAATAAAATCAAGGATGAAAGTGAGGATATTGCTACCAACCTTGCAAAAATAAAAATAAATGTAAGAAAATACTATGAGCAATTGTATGTCAAAAAATTAGATAATCTATATGAAATGGTCTAATTGCTAGAAATCCACAAATTATCAAAATGGATGCAATAAGAAATATAAAACATCAATAAACCTGTAGCAAGTAAAGACATTGAGTTAGTAACCAAAAATCTTCCCATAAAGAAAAGCTCAGGATCAGACGGTTTTGCTGATGAATTCTACAAAATATTTAAAGAATAATTAACAATGACTCTTTAAAATCTCTTAAAAAATAGAAGAGAAGGGAAATTTTCCTAAATGATTCTATGAGGCTAGTATGACCCCAATATCAAAGCCAGAAAAAGACATTACAAGAAAAAAGAAACAACAGGAGGCGGGAATAGTCAGATGCTTCCTGTGGTCCCTATTACAATGAAGACCCAGGAAAACAAGTGAATCCATTATATATGACAATCTAGGAGCCCTGAACAACAAAGACAAAGGTGAAGAGTCTGACTGAGCGGTAGGGGGAGGGAGAGACAGTTCAGAAGCAGCGAGGATTTGCCAGACCTGACCTGGCCAGCACCTTGCGGGCTGGATTGGCTGGTGAGCGAGGGCTCAGGCAAGCAGTAGTGCTCGGAACTAGTTTTCCTTGTCAGGAGAAACCGAGTGGCGGAGAGGCTGCACAAGCCTCTGGAGCCAAGGGGAAGCAGCGCTGAATCTGCAAAAGTTAAGTGCAAGCTTCTAACATACCACGCCAGATGGATCAAAATAACCCTCCCCCATCTGGAAAGTACCTATTTTCCCCTCATCCGCCCCCTCCCCATTCTACTCCTGTCCCAGTCTAGCTTCAGGGATTGCTGCACACCTTGGGCTGGAAGTGGGACCCCTCGCGCATGCCTGAGCCAGTCTCCCAGCTTTTGACAGGGAACAAATAAACAAATGGACAAACAAGAAGAAACAATCTGCCAGCTCCCATAAGCCAGGAACTAGAGGCAAGAAGTGCCCCTTTGCCTATGCACAGGATTAAGGAGTCCATGGATTTTGAATGCCTTTCACCACTGCATAAACCTGTGTGGGCCCGTTTCAACAGCTTAGGCCCTCATTAGCATAGTACAACACGGTATATACCTGAAGCCTATTTTCAACAGCAACAGCCAAAGAGGAGTGTCAGATTTGTGACATTTGACACCATCTTGCCCATTAAGCTGGGTGCTCACCTACCCACATCAGGGACGTAAGGACTGGTGGCTCCACGCACTCCACCTAGCCACCCACTACAGGGGTCTGAGAATAAGTACTGCCTCCCAGTCCTTACAGGTGACAACATTAGGTGTCCAAAGTCTGGCTACAAACTCACCCACCTGTGCACTCTAGGGAAAAAAGACATACCTTCCACCCAGGCACTCAGGGGCAGCCATCAGCTGGCTACCTTGCTCAGGACATTACCCCCTACTGCAGCCAAATACCTGTGCCTGCTTCAATCACCTCTACGTAGCCCTGCCCATCTAGGACTGTAGGTAAGAGCCTGCACCACACACTCGGTGCCAAAGACATGGACACTGGAGAGAATCCACACAAGAAAAGTAAATGGACTCCCGGGGTCACATACCTATAGCAGCTCTAACCACCTGACGATGGGACATGAGAGGTTCAAAGATGCCAGTAGTGAAAGTAGCTACACCACCAGCCTATTTAGGCATTTCAAAACAAAACAAAACAAGAAGTTAAGACACAGTAAGCAAACATAAAATAAATACATATAATAAATTATTGATGGCTGATAGATAACAGTCAATATAAAATCACATAAAAAGAGAGCATGCCAGCTTCAGCAAGTGAACAAAACAAAGAGCCAGGAAAATTTCTAAGGAAGTGAAGCTCTTGGAATTACGACAGCTAGAATTCAAAAGATTAATATACAGAGCTCTTCAGGAGATCAGGCAAAATACAGATCAAGCCAAGGAACACACAGGCACAGCAATAGAGGAATTTAGGAAGATTATACAATAGCAAAAAGACAAATTTAATAGGCTGCAAGAATCCCTAAAGAGAAAGAAAATAGAAATCCAAAGGATTAAGAATAAAATTTCAAAATTAGACAACTCAATAGAAAGTCATAGGAACAGAGTTGAGGCAATGGAAGACAGAATTAGTGAGATTCAAGAGAAAGCACTTGACACCAATTTATCAGAGGAAAAATTAGATAAAAAAATCTTTTAAAAAATGAAGAACTCCTAAGAATTATGTGGGACTCTATCAGGAGGAATAACCTACAAGTGATTGGGGTATCAGAATAGGGTGGGATAACAGAAAGTACAGAGACAATTGTTGAAGATTTGTTGGTAGAAAATTTCCCTGATATTGTGAAAGATGAGAAGATACCTATCCAAGAAGCTCATTGAACCTCACACAAGGTAGAACTCACAAGAAAGTTACCAAGACATATATATTATAATCAAACTTCTTGAAACCAAAGATAGAGAATTTTAAGAGTAGCTAGGGATAAACAAAAAGTCATCTACAAAGGACAGTCTGTAAGACTAAGCTCAGACTACTCAGTAGAAATCATGCAGGCAAAAAGGCAATGGGATGACATATATAAAGCCTTAAAGGAAAAAATTGCCAGCCAAGAATTATATATTCAGCAAAACTGTCTCTCAAATATGAAGGTGAAATTAGGGCATTTCCAGATAAAGAGAAGTTAAGGGAATTTGTATAAACCAAATTAAAATTACAAGAAATACTAAAGGGAGTCCACTGGTTAGAGAATCAATAATATCAGATAACAACAAAGACTAGAACACAGGACAGAGCAACCAGATATCAATCCAGATAGGGAAGTCACAAAATGAAATCAAAGCTAAAACACTGAAAATAGGGAAACAGGGACATCAATATGTAAAAGATGACAACATTAAAACAAAAAGAGGGACTAAGTAGTGTAGTCATAGAACCTTTATATGGAGAGGAAGTTAAGGTGATATCAAGAAATAAAAGATTGGTTTAAACTTAGAAAAACAGAGATACATTTCAAGGTAACCACAAAAGAAACACAGTCCTACACATCAAAATAAAAAACAGGAAAAACATACAAATAAAAAATCAACAACAATGAAAAAACTGAAAAGAAAATACATAAAGGAAAACAGCTAAGCACAGAAAATTAAGTGGAACAAAGAAACTGTGAACAACACACAATAAAAGACATCAAAATGACAGCACTAAACTCATACCTATCAATAATTACACTGAATGTAAATGGTCTAAATGCACTGATAAAGAGGCAGAGAGTGGCAGAATGGATAAAAAACACGATCCCTCTATATGCTACCTACAAGAGACTTTTCACTCAAAGATGCGAAGAAACTAAAATTCAAAGAACAGAAAAAATACATCAAGCAAACAACCATCAAAAAAGAGCAGGAGTGGCAATATTAATCTCTGACAAAATAGACATTAAAAGCCACCACAAGAGATAAGGAAGGACACTATAATGATTAAAGTGTCAATACATCAGAAGGACATAACCGTAATAAATATTTACGCACCCAACAACAGGGCTCCAAAATACATAAAACAAACTTTAACAGCATTGAAAGGAGAAATAGACAGCTCTACAACAGTAGCAGGAGACTTCAACACATTGCTTTTGGTGAAGGACAGAACATCTAGAAAGAAGCTCAATAAAGACATGGAAGATCTCAATGCCACGATCAACCAACCTGATCTCATAGACATATACAGAACACTCCACCCAACAATAGCCAAGTATATTTTCTTTTCCAATGCACATGGAACATTCTTTAGAACAGACCACATATTAGGCCACAAGGCAAGCATTAACAGAATCCGAAACATCGAAATATTACAAACATCTTTTCTGACCATAAAACCATAAAAGTAGAAATTAATAACAGAAAAAATGAGGGAAAAAATCATATACATGGAAACTAAACAACACCTTGCTCAAAAACTAGTGAATTATAAAAGAAATCAAGGAAGGATAAAGAAATTTATAGAATCAAATGAGAAAGAAAATATATCCTACCAGAACCTTTGGGACACAGCAAAAGTAGTGCTCAGAGGTCAATTTACAGCAATAAATGCAAACATCCAAAAGTAAGAGACAGACAAAATCAAAACATTAAAGCTACCACTGGGAAAAATAGAAACAGAGTAGCCACAGAAACCCTCAGACAACAGAAGAAAGGAATTCGACAAAACTTTCAGAGAAGAGATAACACCACTTCTACTAAAGGTATTTCAGAGCATAGAAAAGGATGGAATACTCCCAAACTCCTCCTATGAAGCCAGCGTAACCCTGATACCAAAACCAGGTAGAGACACCACAGAAAAAGACAATTACAGACAATATCCCTCATGAACATTGACACAAAAATCTTCAACAAAATTCTAGCCAATAGAATTCAGCAAAATATAAAAAAAATAATTCACCATGACCAAGTAGGATT
>NW_004444022.1:188031-196175 GCF_000243295.1 Trichechus manatus latirostris | reverse complement strand
AATTGACGCAGAAAAGGCATTCGACAAAGTCCAACACCCATTCATGATTAAAACTCTCAATAAAATAGGAATAGAAGGGAAATTCCTCAATATAATTAAGGGCATTTATACAAAACCAACAGCCAACATCATCCTAAATGGAGAGACTTTGAAAGCATTCCCCTTGAGAACAAGAACCAGACAAGGATGCACTTTATCACCACTATTATTCAACATTGTGTTGGAGGTCTTAGCCAGAGAAATTAGTCTAGAAAAAGAAATAAAGGGCATCCAGATCGGTTGGGAAGAAGTCAAAATATCTCCATTTGCAGATGATATGATCTTATATACAGAAAACCCCAAGGAATCCACTAGAAAGCTACTGGAACTAATAGAAGATTTCAGCAAAGTTTCAGGATACAAGATAAACATACAAAAATCAATTGGATTCCTTTGCACCAACAAAGAGAACCTTGAAGAGGAAATCACCAAATCTATACCATTTATAAAAGCCCCCAAGAAGATGAAATACTTAGGAATAAATCTAACCAGAGACATAAAAGATCTATACAGAGAAAACTACAAGACACTACAGCAAGAAACTAAAAGAGACCTGCATAAGTGGAAAAATATACCTTGCTCATGGATAGGTAGACTCAACATAGTGAAAATGTCAATTCTACCCAAAGCAATCTACAGATACAATGCAATCCCAATCCAAATTCCACCAGCATTTTTTAATGAGATGGAGAAAAAAATCACCAACTTCATATGGAGAGGGAAGAGGCCCTGAATAAATAAAGCATTACTCAAGAAGAAGAACAAAGTGGGAAGCCTTACAATACCTGATTTTAAGACCTATTACACTGCCACGGTAGTCAAAACAGCCTGGTACTGGTACAACAACAGATACATAGACCAATGTAACAGAGTTGAGAATCCAGATATAAGCTCATCTATCTATGAGCAGCTAATATTTGACAAAGGCCCGAAGTTCATTAATTAGGGAAAAGAAAGTCTCTTTAACAAATGGTGCTGGCATAACTGAATATCCATCTGCAAAAAACTGAAACAAGACCCATACCTCGCACTATGCACAAAAACTAACTCAAAATGAATCAAAGACTTAAATATAAATCAAAAACGATAAAGATCATGGAAGAAAAAATACGGATAACACTAGGAGCCCTACTACATGGCATAAAAACAATACGAACCATAAGTAACAATGCACAAGCTCCAGAAGAGAGACTAGATGAATGGGAGCTCCTAAAAATCAAACACTTATGCTCCTCGAAAGACTTCACCAAAAGAGTAAAAAGACAATCTACAGACTGGGAAAAAATTTTCGGCTACGACAAATACGATCAGTGTTTAATCTCTGAAATCTGCAGGATACTGCAAAACCAAAAAAAAAAAAAAAAAGACAAATAACCCAATTAAAAAATGGGCAAAGGATATGAACAGGCACTTCACCAAAGAAGATATTCAGGCAGCTAACAGACACATGAAGAAATGCTCACGATCATTAGCCATTAGAGAAATGCAGATCAAAAATACAATGAGATATCATCTGACCCCAAAAAAGGCTATCAGTAATCCAAAAACCACAAAATAATAAATGCTGGAGAGATTGTGGAGAGACTGGAACACTTATACACTGTTGGTGGGAATGTAAAATGGTACAACCACTTTGGAAATCGATTTGGTGCTTCCTTAAAAAGCTAGAAATAGAAGTACCATAGGATCCAGGTATCCAGCTCCTTGGAATGTATCCTAGAGAAATAAGAGCCGTAACACGAATAGATATATGCATACCCATGTTCATCGCAGCACTGTTCACAATAGCAAAAAGATGGAAGCAACCGAAGTGTCCTTCAAAGGATGAATGGATAAACAAATTATGGTATATCCACACACTGGAATACTATGCAATGATAAAGAACAACGATGAAGCTGTGAAACATCGTATAACATGGTGGAAGCAAGAACTTATTATGCTGAGTGAATTTAGTCAGTCATAGAAGGGCAAATACTGCATAAGACCACTATTATAAGAACTCAAGAAAAGGTTTAAACACAAAAGAAAACATTCTTTGATGGTTACAGGGGTGGGGAGGGAGGGTGAGGGTTATTCACTAACTGGATAGTAGATAAGAATCATCTTAGGCAAAAGGAAGGACAGCACACACTACAGGGGAAGTCAACACAACTGGACTAAACCAAAGCTAAGAAGTTTCCTGAAAACAATCAAATACTTTGAGAGACAGAGTAGCAGGGGTAGGGGTCTGGGGACCATGTTTCCAGGGGACTTCTAGGTCAATTGGCATAACAAAGCTTATGAAGTAAACATTATGCATCCTACTTTGGTGAGTGGCGTCTGGGGTCTTAAAAGATTGCATGTGGCCATCTAAGATGCATCAATTGGTCCCAACCACTTGGAGTAAAGGAGAACGAAGAACACCAAAGACATAAGGAAAGTATTAGCCCAATAGACAGAAAGGGCCCCATAAACCAGAGACTTCATCAGCCTGAGACCAGAAGAACCAGATGGTGCACGGCTACCACCACCAAAGTCCTGAGAGGGAACACAACAGAGAGTCCCTGATGGAGCAGTAGAAGGAAGGGGTGCAGAACTCAAATTCTAGTAAGAAGACCAGACTTAATGGTCTGACTGAGACTGGAGGTGCCGTGGATAGCATGGCCCCTGGACTCCCTATCAGCCCAGAACTAAAACAATTTCTGAGGCCAACTCTTCAGACAGGGATTGGACTGGACTGTGGGACATAAAGTGATACTCATGAAGAATGAATCTCTTAGTCAAGTAGATACAAGAGACCAAAGAGGCAGCTTCTGTCCAGAGGTGAGATGGGAAGGCAGAGAGTGTTAGGAGCTGGTTGAATGGTCATGAGGAATCAGGGGCGGAGGGGAGGAGTGTGCTGTCAGAGAATGAGGTGAACAATTAGGGTCTCATAACAATGTATGTATAAAAATTTTGTATGGGAGACTAACTTGAAATGTAAACTTCATTTAATTACAACAATAAAAAAAAATTACAAGGGAGCCAAAAAAAAAAAGAAAAACCAAATAGCAAAAAGACATCCTACAGACTAGGAAAAAACTTTGGCTACTACAAATCCGGTCAGGGTCTAATCTCCAAAATCTACAAGATACAGCAAAACCTCAAGAACAAAAGGCAAATAATCCAATTAAAAAATGGACAAAGGATATGAACAGGCACTTCACCAAAGAAGACATTCAGATGGCTAACAGATACATGAGGAAATGCTCTCGATCATTATTAGCCATTAGAGAAATACAGATCAAAACCACAATGTGCTACCATCTCACCCCAACAAGGTTAGCATTAATCCAAAAACACAACATAATAAATGTTGGAATGGTTGTGGAGAGACTGAAACACTTATACTCTGTTGTTGCAAATGTAAAATGGTACAACCACTTTAGAAATCGATTTGGTGCTTCCTTAAAAAGCTAAAAATAGAAGTACCATATGATCCAGCAATCCCACTACTTGGAATATATCCTGAGAAATAAGAGCAGTCACACGAATAAATATATGCATACCCACGTTCATTGCAATACTGTTCACAATAGCAAAAAGATGAGAAAAACCTAGGTGCCCATCAATGGACGAATGCATAAACAAACTATGGTATATTCAGACAATGGAATACTATGTAACGATAAAGAACAACAATGAGTCCATGAAACAAAACACCTCATGACATGGATGAATCTGGAAAACATGCTTAGTGAAATTAGTCAGTCACAAAAGGACAAATATTGTATGAGACCACTATTATAAGAACTCAGGAAAAGGTTTAAACACAAAAGAAAATATTCTTTGACGGTTACGAGGGTGGGGAGAGAGGGAGAGGGTATTCACTAACTAAATAGTAGACAAGAATTATCTTAGGTGAAGGGAAGGACAACACACACTACAGGGGAAGTCAGCACAACAGGACTAAACGAAAAGCTAAGAAGTTTTCCTGAATACAACCAAATACTTCGAGGGACAGAGTAGCCAGGGCAGGGGTCTGGGGACCATGGTTTCCAGGGACATCAATGTCAAATGGCTTAACAAAGTTTATTAAGAAAATGTTCTGCATCCCACTTTCGTGAGTGGCTTCTGGGGTCTTAAAAGCTAGTCAGTGGCCATCTAAGTTGCATCAATTTGTCTGAACCCACCTAGAGCAAAGGAAAATGAACAACACCAAAGACAGAAGGAAAATATTAGCCTAAGAGACAAAAGGGCCACATAAACCAGAGACTCCATTAGCCTGAGACCAAAAGAACTAGATGGTGTCCAGCTACCTCCAATGTAGGCCCTGACAGGGAACACAAGAGAAAGTCTCTGATGGAGCAGGAGAAATGTGCGGTGGAGAACTCAAATTTACATAAAAAGAACAGACTTATAACTTAGGTGAAGGGTAAGACAGTGCACAATACTAGGGAAACCAGCACAACCTACAGAAGCCAAGGTCCTGGAAGCTCCATAGACACATCCAAACTCCCTGAGGAACCAAATTGCTGGGCTGAGGGCTGTGGGGACCATGGTCTCAGGGAACATCTAGCTCAGTTTTCATAACACAGTTTATAAAGAAAATGTTCTACATTAATACTTTGGTGAGTAGCTTCTGGGGTCTTAAAAACCTGTGAGTGGCCATCTAAGATACTACATTGGTCTCACCCCTTCGGGAGCAAGGGAGAATGAAGAAAACTAAAGATACATGGGAAAGATTAGTCCAGGAGACTTCTGGCAAAATGGCACTCTAGGCAGAACCAACACACCGTCCCTCCACAGCAAAGACCCAAAACACTAAACCAAACAGAGAAAACAGCAATCCTAAAACCCTAAAACATCAAATTAAGAGATAAAGAACTCACCCAAGTACCAAATGCAGTGAGAAAACTGACAGAGAATGGAGAGCGAGGAGAGATTCATGTAGAGATCTCCTATCAGTTAATACAGCACGGATCCACCATCTTGGACTCATATCAGAGACCACCAAATAGGGAGTACGAGAAAGCAGCTTCACGGAGCTTTCAGCAGGAGAAAAAACAACTGGTAATTTGCGATATATGCTTTCCCACCCACCACACTTCTTCACCCCCACTCGGCCTCCAATGCTTCCTGCGGTCACAGTCTCTTGGCCGGGAAGCACCAGCTGCTTGGATTCCACCCACATGCACTGGCCAGTTCCCTGAGTGCCATTTGTTGGCTGCTGGTGTTGCTTTTTTCTGTTTCTTTTGATTTCCTCCTTACCTCTCACCACCTCCCTCTCCTTTCGCTCAAATACCTGGCTCCATACGCCGTCTTTGCTTCTTCCTAAGGGGTTGCAGAGCTCCGTTCAAGTGTAGAACCACTTCCTGGTCTGGGCTGCAACACTGGTGGGATCCCTGGGCTTTTGTTTGTTTGTTTTGAATTGACTGTTTGTTTTCTTTTCCTTGTCTCGAGTTGGGAGCTCATTCTGGCAGAGCAGTGCTGTACAGCTTGGGACCTACCCCATCAGCTTGAGCAGACACACATAGGGATCCCTGAAGTCATTTCTTTTTTCATATTTTTTTTCTTTCTTTTTTTTGGGGGGCTTTTCTAGTTCTTTTTTTTTAAACTTGTTTTGTTTTCTTTTTCCTCTTTTTCCCTTTTTGTCTTTCTTCATTACTCAGTTTCTCATCTCTCTATATCTTCCTTCTCGTCCTGTTTCCTGAATACCTGGTGCTGAATACCTCTACGCCTTCTAGCCAGGCTGTACTGCAACACCTGGGAAGAACTTTCCCTGGGAGCTTTTCTGTTCTTTTCTCTTTATAATTTTCATTAATTCATTCTTTTCTTTTTTTTCTTCTTCCCCTGTTTTTCTCTATTTCATAGTTTCTCATCTCTCCACTCCAACAGCAAGCTCCCCTAACACTCATTTTTGCTTGTTTGTATGTTTTTGTCTCCTGTTCCTCTCTCCTGTCTCCCATATCCATCTTATCTCCACAAATAACAATCTCCCCCCTCCATCCTGCCTACCTGTATCATGCACTTAACATCAAATCACCAAGCAGCACAGGCACAGCCTAACAGAACGTGCCCTGCACTGATTACCTACCCACCCTGGTGGCTGTAGTAAGTGCCACAAAAAACCCATCCCAGCAACTCCTCTTCAGCTAGACCTGCCTGCTGTACCATATATGAGTGACTGACCCTGCCAATTGGAGAAGGAGGTGAAAAGTATCGTGCCCACAGATGAGCAAATAACAAAGAATGCACAGCCTGCTTGCTCAGATATAAACAAATAAGACAAAAAAGAAGGACAAAACAAACACCTCTACAATCAATAAATGAAAAAAAAATACTGAACGCCCTGAAGACAGCACACAATATCAAAACATTTACAAAAACAGGACAGGATGGTTCCAGTAGGTGTCCAAAATAAAACACCAGATGATTTTCCAGTGGAAGAAAAAGCACTAGAACTACTTGATAGGGAATTCAAATCTCTAATACTCAGAAATATCCAAGAGTTGAAGAAAAAGCAGACAAAAATGTGGAAAAAAAGACAAATTCATGGAAAATACAGAGAAAAAAATGGAAGAATTCAGGAAAATAATGCAGGAACAAAATGCTAAAATAAATTCACAACTAGAAATTATACAAAAACAACAATTAGAAATCCAAAAGATAAACAACAAGATTTCAGAAATGAATAGTGTCACAGTAGGGCTGAGGAGCAGATTTGAAATGGTGAAAGACAGGATCAGTGGAATTGAAGACAAACACTTGGATACAACTCTATTTGAGGAAAACTCAGAAAAAAGAACAAAGAAAAATGAAGAGCCTCTGAGAGTTACGTGGGATACAATCAAAAGCAAAATTTTACGAGTGATTGGAGTTCCAGAAGAGGGGGAGAAAACAGAAAACACAGAGATGATCATTGAAGAACTTCTGATAGAAAACTTCCCCAATATCATGAAAGATGAAAAGATGGCCATCCAAGAAGCTCAACAAATGTATATAGGATATACCCCAAAAGAAAATCACCAAGGCATATCATAATCACACTTGCCAAAATGAAAGACAAACAAAGAATCCTGAGAGCAGCTCATGAAAAACAAGAAGTCACATACAGAGGAGAAACAATAATACTAAGCTCAGATTATTTGTCAGAAACCACGCAGGCAAGAAGGCAATGGGATGACATATATAAAATCCTGAAAGAAAAAAATTGCAAGCCAAGAATAATATATCCTGCAAAACTCTCGCTCAAATTTGATAGTGAAATTAGGTCATTTCGGGATAAACAAAAATAAATGAACTATGTAAAAACCAAATCAAATTTACAAGAATTATTAAAGGGAGTCATTCAGTCTGAGAACTAACACCATCAGCTCACAGGCTGAATCTAGGATGCAGGATCTTACCAGCCAGATACCAATCTAGGAAATGAACAGTCAAGGACTATCCAAAACCAAAACAAATAGAACAGGGAATCAGAGCATTTAATCTGTAAATGACAACAACATTGGAACAATAAAAGAGGGAATAAATGGTGTAAGTATAGAACCCTCTAATGGAGAGGAAGGCAAGGCGATACCAAGTAATAATAGACTGCTTCAAACATAGAAAGCTGAGGGTAAATTTCACGGTAAACACAAAGAAAGTTAACAAACATATTCATAAAAATAAAGAGGAAAAAGATAAAGTCTCAGCAAAAACAAAACTTCCAAAAACAAAAGAGGTGAAAAAAAAAAAACCCACAAACAAAAGAAATTCAGCACAGGAGAGTAAGAAGAACAAAGAAAATGTCAGCACCCCCCAAAAAAAGCACTACAAAATGACAGCAACAAACTCACATCTATCAATAATTACACTGAATGTAAACGGACTCAATGCACCCGTAAAGAGACGGACAGTGACAGAACGGATAAACAAACAGGATCCATCAATATGCTGTCTACAAGAGACACACCTTAGAAACAAAGATGTGAATTTATTAAAAGTCAAAGGTTGGGGAAAAAACATATCAAGCTAACAACTACCAAAAAAGAGCAGGAGTGGCAATACTAATCTCAGATAAAATAGACTTTCAAACAAAATCCACCATTAAAGACAAACAAGGACACTGTATAATGATTAAGGGGATGATCCATCATGAAGA
>NW_004444022.1:183651-186548 GCF_000243295.1 Trichechus manatus latirostris | reverse complement strand
AAAGGAAAGAAAAGAATCACATGATCATCTCAATTGACGCAGAAAAGGCATTTGACAAAGTCCAACACCCATTCCTGATAAAAACTCTCAATAACATAGGTATAGAAGGGAAATTTCTCAACATGATAAAGGGCATCTATGCAAAACCAACAGCCAACATCCTTCTTAATGGAGAGAGGCTGAAAACATTCTCCTTGAGAATGGGAAAAAGACAAGGATGCCATTTATTACCACTCCTATTTAACATTGTGCTGGAAGTTCTAGCTAGAGCAATAGGGCAAGAAAAACAAATAAAGGGCATCCAAATTGGTAATGAAGAAGTTAAACTGTCCCTGTTTGCCGATGATATGATACTATACATAGAAAACCCTAAAGACTGCACGAGAAATCTACTGGAACTAATAGAAAGATTCAGCAGAGTAGCAGGATACAAGATAAACATTCAAAAATCAGTTGGATTCGTATACACCAATAAATAGAACTATGAAAAGGAAATCAGGAAAACAATACCATTTATAATATCCCCTAAAAAAATAAAATACTTAAGAATAAATCTAACCAGGGATGTAAAAGACCTATCCAAAGAAAACTACAAAACCCTACTGCAAGAAACCCAAAGGGATCTACATGAATGGAAAAACATACCATGCTCATGGATAGGTAGAGTCAACATTGTGAAAATGTCAATTCTACCCAAAGCAATTTACAAATACAACGCAATCCCGATCCAAATACCAACAACATTCTTCAAAGACATGGAAAAACTAATCATTAACTTTATATTTAAAGGGAAGAAGCCCCAAATAATAAAGCACTACTGAAGAAGAAGAATAAAGTTGGGGGACTCACAATACCTGACCTCAGAACCTTCTATACAGCCATAGTAGTCAAAACAGCCTGGTAGTGGTAGAACGACAGATACATTGATCAATGGAACAGAATTGAGAACCCGGATGTAAATTCATCCAATTACAGTCACCTGATCTTCGACAAGGGCACAAAGTCCATAAAATGGGGAAAAGACTGGATATCCATCTGCAAAAAAATGAAACAGGACCCATACCTCACGTCATATACAAAAACTAATTCAAAATGGATCAAAGACTTAATATAAAGCCCAAAACTATAAGTTCATAGAAAAAAAAATAGAACCAACACTACAGGCCCTAATACACAGCATTAACAGGATACAAACCATACCATCAACACACAAACCCCAGAAGATAAGCTAGATAACTAGGATCTTCTAAAAATCAAACAGCTATGCTCTTCAAAAGACTTCACCAAAAGAGTAAAAAGAGAACCTACAGACTGGGAAAAAATTTTTGCACAGTACAAGTCAGGCAAAGGTCTAATCGCCATAGTCTACGAGAAGTACCAACACTGCTACAACAAAAAGACAAATAATCCTATTAAAAAATGGGCAAAGGAAATGAACAGACACTTCACCAAAGAAAACATTCAAGCAGCCAACAGACACATGAGGAAATGCTCAATACCACTAGCCATTAGAGAAATGCAAATTAAAACCACAATGAGATAACATCTCACCCAGACATTACTGGACGAATCAAAAGCACTGGAAATAACAAATGTTGGAGGGGTTGCGGGGAGATCAGAACTCTTATGCACTGCTGGTGGGAATGCAAAATGATACAACCGTTTTGGAAAATGATATGGTGCTTCCTTAGAAAGCTAGAAATAGAAATACCATGCGATCCAGCAATACCACTCCTAGGAATATATCCTAGAGAAATAAGAGTCTCACTCGAATAGACATATGCACACCTATGTTCATGGCAGCATTGTTCATAATACCAAAAAGATGGAAACAACCTAGATGCCCATCAACAGATGAATGGATAAACAAACTATGATACATACACACAGTGGCATACTATGTAACGAGAAAGAGCAATGATGAATCTGTGAAGCATCTCATAACATGGATGAAACTGGAAGACATTATGCTTAGTGAAATAAGTCAATCACAAAAGGACAAATATTTTATGAGACCTCTATTGTAAAAACCCATGAAAAAGTTTACATACAAAAAGTAACAATCTTTGTTGGTTACCAGGGATGCTCGGGGTGGAGGGAAATACTAAATAAGCAATAGATAAATGGTATCTTTGGTGAAGGGCGAGACAGTACACAGTACTGGGGAAACCAGCACAACTTGTACAAGTAAAGGTCATGGGAGCTCCATAGACACTTCCAAACTACCTGAGGGACTAAATTGCTTGGCGAAGGGCTGTGGGGACCATGGTCTCAGGGAACATCTAGCTCAGTTGCCATAACACAGTTTATAAAGACAATGTTCTACATTCGACCTCTGTGAGTAGCGTCTCAGGTCGTAAAAGCCTGTGAGCAGCCATTTAAGAGTCTCACCCCTTCAGGAGCAGGAGCGAATGAAGAGAACAGGATACAAGGAAAAGATTAGTCCAAAGGACTAATGGACCACAGCTACCAAGGCCTCCACTAGACTGAGTCCAGTACAGCTAGATGGTGTTGCGCTACCACCACTGACTGCTCTGACCAGGATCACAACAGAGAGTTCTGGACAGAGCTGGAGAAGGATGTAGAACAAAATTCTAACACACACACAAAAAAGACCAGATTTACTGGCTTAAAGGAGACTGGAGAAACCCCGAGGGTATGACCCCTAGACACCTTTTTAGCTCAGTGGTGAAGTCACTTCCGAGGTTCACCGTTCAGCTCGGGATTGGACAGCCCCATAAAACAAAACGGGACTAACGAGGCACAGCAGTCCAGGGACAAGGGCTAGAAGGCAGAAGGGGACAGGAAAGCTGGTGATAGGGAACCCAAGGTTGAGTAAGGACAGTGTTGATGTGTAGTGAGGTTGTTAACCATTGTCATAGGGCAACGTGTGTACT
>NW_004444022.1:159131-183460 GCF_000243295.1 Trichechus manatus latirostris | reverse complement strand
AAAGGAAACATATATAGCAGAAAAATTTCATCTAAACCAATGTCATAAAACAATATGTGTACTACTGCTTAATGAGAAACTATTTGTTCTGTAAACCTTCACCTGAAGTACAATTAAAAAAATATATACAAAAAAAAATTAGTCCAAAGACTAATGGACCACTATTACCATTGCCAAAAAAAAAAAAAAAATAGACCAGACTTAATGGTCTGACTGAGACTCGAGGAACCCTTGAAGCCATGGTTCTCGGACACTCTGTTAACCCAGAACTAAAACCATTGCTGAAGCCCACTCTTCGGACACAGATTAGACTGGAGTATAAAACATAAAATAATACTCGTGAAGCGTGTGCTTCTTAGTTCAAGCAGATACACGAGATCAAATGGGCGACTCCTGTCCGAAGGCAGGATGCGAAGGCAGAAAGGGACAGGAGCGACTTGGATAGACACGGGAAACCCAGGATGGAAAGGGGGAGTGTGTTGTGACATTATAGGGATTGCAACTAGTGTCACATAACAATACGATTATAAGTTTTTGTTTGAGAAATTAACTTGAGCTGTACACTTTCACCTAACGCACAATAAAAATTTAAAAAAAAAGAGCTCATCTGCTAACCAAAAGGTCAACAGTTCAAATCCACCAGCCTTTCCTTGGAAACCCTATTGGGCAGTTCTACTCTGTCATGTAGGGTCGCTGTGAGTAGGAATTGACTTGAAGGCAACAGGTTTGTTTTTGAGTTTGGATGTAGTTCTGATAGGTCCCTGGATAGCATAAATGGTTTTTGAAAGGTTGGGGGTTCAAACCCATCCAGCAGTGCCACAAAAGAAAGGCCTGGTGATCTCTTCCATAAAGATTACAGCCAAGAAAGCCCTATGGAACTCTGTTCTACTCTGTAACGCATAAGTCTGAGTCAACTCTACAGCAACAGGTTTTTTTGTTTTAATCTAGTTCCAAAACATTTGGAACCCAGTAAGCAGTTACTCCCTATTATCCACTGCCCCTGGCAAAAAAAAAAAAGAAACAACAACTACAGACCAGTATCCCTTATGAATATAGACACAAAAATCTTCAACAAAATACTAGCAAACTAAATCCAGCAGCATGTTAAAAGAATTATACCAGGGCTTCTAACCAGTTCTGCCCAGTTCAGTCACGGCCGAGAAAGTGTCACCAGAATAGAGCGGAATTTTTAAAATTTGGGTTCCCTGAGGATCAGACCCAGAGCAAGTTTTCTAGTGCAGGTAGCTTATTTGGGAAGTAGTCCTAGGAAACATGAGTATGGGAGTAATAAATTAAGGCAGGGACGGAAATAAAGCCAGTAAAATATGTGTTATCAAACAAGTACCCAGTGTGTGCAATTGGAGCTTAATCCTATGGAGGAATGAGGAGCAAGGGAGTGGGGCTGTTTATACACCAGTCAATGGTTGAGGGCTGTTCCCAGAAAGGATTAATTCCCCTGGCCCTTCCAATCTGCCGCACTTATGTCTTCAGACAGTGAGTGCAGGTGCTGGCAATTGGAAGTCAGCTCAGAGTGCACCAAAATGGCAAGGACCCAGGAAATATGGGCTGGGTGCTTACAACATTTGCTACAGTAGGATACCAAAACCAAACCAAACCCACTGTCATTGAGTAAATTCCAAGTAATGGCGACCCCATGTGTTACAGAGTAGAACTGTTCCATGGTGTTTTCTTGGCTATAATCTTTGCGGAAGAAGATCACTAGACCTTTCTTCCGTGGTGCCACTGGGGAGTTCTAACCATCAACATTTAAGTTAGTAGTTGAATGCAAATCATTTGTGCCATGCAGCGGATAATATAGGATAAACCAGAATTTTTTTAAAGGAGCATTTCAAACTAGTTTTTAAAACCTAGGGCGTTGAATATGATAGTGTTGAGAACCACCATATAGACCCTAAACAGATAGTGAGGTTGAACCTGGAAGGCTATGTCTTAGGCTGGGTTGTGTAGAGAAGCAAAACCAGTAAAGTGTGTGTGTGTGTGTGTGTGTATGTGTATGTATGTATGTATGTATGTATATGTACATACAGAGAGAGAGAGAGAGATTTATCTCAAGGAAATGGCTTATGTAGTTATACAGGATGGCAAATCCCAAGCTGCAGGGGCTGATGAACCCAAGATAGACAGGTCACGGGTTGCAGAGGCTGAGCAATCCAATTGGCAGTTAAGGTAGCAGGCTGCTGGCTCATAGGCTGCGGAGGCCAATGAATCCCAAGATTGTCAGGCAATACGGCAGGCCACTGGCTCAAGTTCCAAGAACCAGAGGTCAGAAATGATGAGCTGGATGCAGGATCCAGAGTGAACAAAAGCCCGGGAGCTTTGCCAGAACATCCATATATACTGAATGCAGGTCACACTTCCAAGGAAACTCTCCTTACAACTAATTGGCTGATCACATCAGATCACATCATGGAGGTGATTACATTATATCACAGAAAGGAGAATACTACATCATTACATAACTGCCAAACTACTAAGAATCATGGCCCAGCCAAGCTGACACACAACCTTAACCATCACAACTATCTAGAAGAATAAAAACAACAGATTATTATTATATTGTCTCTAAACTCTAAGGCAGTAAGAAGAGCAACACAGAAAGTTTAAAAATTTTAGACAATGGAGGAAAGGAAACGTATAAAATAAGACAAGTAAATTGTTCTCGATGACATTCTAATTATGATAAAAGTACTTTGTTGCCACCTGTATTCATGTAGTGTCAGCTTGGAAAAAATTTTCCAGATAGTATGTACTTACTGATGAGCACTGTTTTATTTTGGTAAAAATAATGTAACAGAAATTTTCAAGGTACGTTTGCTCCTGGAAAACTAGAGTACTGGAAAAGAAAAGAATGTTAACATATTATGAAAAATATAACTAATGCCACTGAAGAATTTGTGTACAAATTGTCAAATGGGAATTTAATTTGCTGTGCAAACTGTCACTGAAAATACAATAAAATATTATTTTTTAAAAAAAGGTATGTTTGATCCTACTGCTCCCCCCAAAACATAGATACAAGAGAAAAAGATCATCCCAGTAGATACAGAAAAAAAAAATTTTTTTCACAAAGCCAACTCCCTTTTGACATAAAAACTTAATAAAGGACATCTATGAAAAACCCACAGCTAACATCATAATGTTGAAAGACAGAAAGCTTCCCCCTCACCTAAAATCAAGAACAAGACAAGAATGTTGACTCTCACCACTTCTATTCAACGTTCTACAGGAGGTTCTAGGCAGGATCAAAAAAAAGATGGCAAAAAATAAATAAGTAAACAACAGCCAGATTGGAAAGGAAGAAGTAAAACTACATTTGCAGATGACATGATCTTACATATGGAACACTCTCAGAAATCCACAAAGAATTATCGTAACTAATAACTGAGTTCAGCAAATTGCAGTATACAAGAACATTATACAAAAATCAGGTGTATTTCTATACACTTGCAATGTGCCACAGGAGAAAGATGTGGCAATCTGCTTCCGTAAAGATTTACAGCCTTGAAAACCCTATGGGACAGTTCTACTTTGCCCTATAAGGTCACTATGAGTTGGAATCGACTCTACTCAATGGCAGTGGGTTTGGTTTTGGTTTTGCAATGTGCAATCTAAAAATGAAATTAAAGAAAGCAGTTTCATTTACCTTAGCATCAAAATGAAAAAAAGTTAATAAATTTAACAAGGAGTTTCAAGACTTGTGCACTGAAAACTTCAAAACATTGCAGAAAGAAATAAAAGGCTTAAATCGATGCAAAAACATCCCATGTTCATGGACTGGAAGACTTACTATTATTAAGATGGCAATAGTCCCCAAATTGATCTACAGATTCAATGTAAAACGCATCAAATATCCAACTGCCTTTTTTATTTTTATTTTTTACAGAAAAAGAGAAGCTGATCCTAAAATTCTTATGGAAGTGGAAGGGACCCAGAATATCCATAAATAACCTGAAAAAAAAACAAAGTTGGAGGACTCATTCTTCCTAATTTCAACACCTAGTGCAAAGCAACACTACTCAAGAGAGTGTGATACTGACATAATGACAGACATATAGACAACGAAATAGAATTTATAGACCATAAATCAACCCATACTTCAATGGTCAATTGATTTTTTTTAATTTGTAAAACTGCTGGCCTTGTGACAAATTACTCTTTTTAAAAATAATATTTTTATTGAGTTTTTGGAGAAAGTTTAAAAAGCAAATTAGGTTCCCATTGAACAATTTCTCCACAAATTGTTTAGTGGCATTGGTTACATTTTTCACAGTGTGTCAACATGCTCACTATTTCATTGTCGGTTGTTCCATCTCCAGTAATCTAGTTTCCCTGCGCCTTTACATTCTCATTTTCACTTCAGAGTAAACGTTGACAATTTGGATTCGCATAGGTGATTTCTTAAAGAAGCACAGTTCTCGCAGTTGATAGTCTTTATTTTATAAGCCAATCTGTTATTTAGCTGAAAGATGACGTCTGGGAGTAGTTTCAGCTCAAAGTTGAAGGGTATCTCAGGGCGATAATCTCGTGGGGTCCTCTAGTCCCAACCAGACCAGTAAATCTGGGCTTTTTAAGAATCTGAGTTGTGTTCTTCATTTTTCTTCCATTCTATCAGGATCCATCGATTGTGACCCTGATCAGAAAGGTTGGTAGTGGTAGCCAGGTACCATCTAGTTCTAGTCTCAGGGTAGATGAGGGTGTGGTTGTGTAGATTATTCGACCCGTAGACTAGTTTCTTCTCTGAGTCTTTGGTTTCCTTCTTTCTCTTTTGCTGCGAACATGTAGAGATCAATACTTGTATCTTAGATGGCCGCTCACAAGCTTTTAAGACTCCAGACACACTACTCACCAACTAGGATGTAGAGGATAAACTTTATGAACTAATTATGCCAGCTGACCGAGTTGTCTCACAAGACTATGGTCCTAAGCCTTCAAACCCAGTAAACCAATCCCACAAGATATTTGGTTAGGTCTAAGAAATATCTGTAGCTGTGCCCCCTATGAGTTTCATTAAATATACGTATATATGCATCCCCACACATAGATGTATATACATATGCATACAGATACACCTATACATGTGCACATATATACCCACATATCCCTACCTATACACATATATGCATACACACATACGTATGTAATCCCACATATATTTTTAGGTTGTTGTTGCAAAATTTTATACATCATATCATTTACAAAAAAGTCTTTTATTCTTGTGTACTTCTTAGTGACACCATTTACCTTGCTCACACTGTGCACATTTCACCCACATTTGGTGTTATCTTTCCTATCACCAAAAATAACAAGTGTCTACCATCTAGAGAGTGATTCCCCTTCCCTCCCTCGTCCATCCCTGGTAACCACAAATGAACGTTGGTTTCTGTATGTATACATATTCTTGTCTTTTTATAAAATACAGATCATACAATATTTGTCCTTTTGTGATTGACTTATTTCACCCAGCATAATGATTCATCCACATTATAATGTGTTAGGAACTCATCATTATTCTTTATGACTGGGTAGTATTCTATTTTACATATGTACCACATTTTGTTTATCCATTCATCCATTGATGGACATTTAGGTTGTTTCCATCTTTTTGCTACTGTTAATAGTGCTGCAATGAACATGCTGTTGTTATTCTTAGATGCCATCAAGTCATTTCCAACTCATAGTGAACTTATGCACAACACAATGAAACACTGCCATGTCCTGCACCATCCTCACAATCATTGTTATGTTTGAGACCATTGTTGCAATCACTGTATTAATCCATCTAGTTGAGGGTCTTCCTCCTTTTCACTGACCCTCTGCTTTACCAAGCATGAAACCCTTCTCCAAGGACTGGTCCCTCCTGATAACATGTCCAAAGTATCTGACATGAAATCTCCCCATCTTTGCTTAAGGAGCATTCTGGCTGTACTTCTTCCGAAACAGATTTGTTTGTTCTTCTAGCAGTCCATAGTATATTCAATATTCTTTGCCAATACCATAATTCAAAGGCATCAAGTCTTCTTCAGTCTTCCTTTCATTGGCCAGCTTTTGCATGAATATAAGGCAATTGAAAATACGACGGCTTGGGTCAGGTGCACCTTAGTCTTCAAGGTGACATCTTTGCTTTTCAGCACTTTAAAGCGGTCTTTAAAAAGTAACCTGTTACTTCCCTAATAAACCCCATAACTTTCAGTATTATCTGTGAGTTCTGTGTGGCCATTGCAATGAATTATTGAAAAGATGTTAAATACCAGTAGTAACTGGAGAACTACAAATCAAAACTACAGTGAGACACCAGTTCAAATCCACTTAACTTTTTGAGGAAACTCCAAATGGTTTTCCACAACAGATGTATCATTTTACAGTCCCATCAGCAATGGATGGTGGTTCCAGTTTGTCCACATGCTCGTCAATTACCTGTTTTGCTATAATAATAGAAAAGAGAAAGGAAAGAAAGAAGGTAGCAAGAAAGAAAGTAAAAAGAAAGAAAGAGAGAAATAAAGAAAACAGGTGTTGGTGGGGATGTGGAGAACTTGGAATCTCATACAAAGCTGGTGGAAATGTAAAATGGTGTAGCTCCTGTGGGAAAGTTTGATGGTACCTCAAATAGTTAAGTATACAATTGCTATATGACCCAGTAATTTCTGCTACGTGTACACCCAAAAGAATTGAAAACAGATGTTTAAATAAAAGCTTGCTCACACATGTGCATAGTAGAACTATTCGCAATAGCCAAAAAGTGGAAGTAACCCAAGTGTCCAATAGCAAACAGGTAAGCAAAATGGAGTATATTCATACAATGATAAATTTTTCAGTCATAAAAAAGAATGAAGTATTGATACATGCTACTACATGGATGAAGCTTGGAAACATTACGTTAAGTTAGATAAGCCAGACGCAAAAGGCCACATACTGTATGGTGCCATTTATATTATATGTCCAGAATAGGAACAGACAACAGATTAATGGTTTCCAGGTTCTGGGGGGACAGGGGAATGACGAGTGACTACTTAATGGGTATAACCAAAAACCAAACCCATTGCTGTTGAGTTGAACAGCCCCCACAGGGTTTCCAAGGCTGTAAAACTTTACAGAAGTGAACTACCACATCTTTCTCCTGATGATCAGCTGGTGGGTTGGAACAGTCGACCTTTTGGTTAACAGCCCAGCTCTTAACCACAGTGCCACCAGAGCTCCTTCTTAATGGGTACGGGGTTTCCTTTTGTGGTGATAAAAAAATGTTCTGTACCTAAATAGTGGTGATTGTTGTACAACATTGTGAATGTACTAATTTCCACTGAATTGTACATTTTAAAATAGTTAAAATGGTGAATTTTATCTAAAAAATTACTAAAAAAGTATAAAGAGTACGTTAGTGAATCATTGTTTGAATTCACATTTATTTTAGTAGTAGTCAGCTTGAACGTTTCCCCATCTTCATCAGTCATTTCTGGTTTGTTTGTTTGTTTTTGAGTAATATAAATTAGACACCCATTTTTCAAAATTTGTGAGACTATTGGTTCATAGGAGCACTATATACATAAGAGATAGTTTTCCTCAGATGTATTTGTGGCAGGTATTTCTCCAGTTTGTATACCATTAAACGTTTGTGTTATTATTATTATTTTTTGTTTTAGTTTCTGATATTTTACCTTTTCAGGCACCCAGATTTATTGATTTTTTTTTCCTTTTTCGTAACTTTTACCATTGCTTTTGAGTTCCATTGTTAGCCTCCTGCCCTTTCAGTAAAGAACAATTAATGTTATCATTTTTCTTACATCTTTATTCTTTATTCCCACAATTTAGGTGTGAAATTAGGGTATAACTTTTTCTTATAAAGAATAAATTATTTTTGAATCATTTGTATGATAATTCTTTCTTCACTGACTTATGATCTCACTATGTTGAAATGCTAAATTCTAATTATATTTTTGTGTCTAGGGTCTTTATTCTGTCAAAGTAAACAAATTAGTAATTTGTATGTAAGAATCATTCATAAGCATTTTAAAAAAACCTAAATGTCATACGATAGAAGGTGTCAAATAAAAATATTAATAACAGACATCTTAATTTGATTTTAAGGAGCTCTCTTACCCAAGAAACAAAAGTTTAACAGTAAAAACCTGACCCCCCCAAACTGTAAAACTATTAACTTGTTTTTTTCCCCAGCTTTAAGGAGTATTAATAATAAGGACACTGAGGCACAGATTAACACAATGATTAAATCTTTACAAATCTCTTTGTGATGAAGACATTGGTTAAGCATAAGCTAATTCAGAGTTTAACTAATAAAAAAAAATAACTATAGGTAATTTCACTTGCTTCCTGAGAGATGAGCTATGTTTTAGTGTTTTAAAGCCTCCAGACTACACTTAAAGTTATGTGCATATGAATGAGGGAAGGAGCAGCCAGGCCAGAGATCACCTAGTAAATTGATATCAGCTGCTCTCAGCAAGGAGCCCTAGTGGCACTGTGGTTAAGCCCTTGGCTGCTAACCACCAGCCGTTCCTTGGAAACCCTATGGGGCAGTTCTACTCTTTCCTATAAGGCTGCAATGAGTCGGAATCCACTCGATGGCAACAAGTTTTTTTTGGCTCTCAGTAAAGGGGCAGGGGGACAGGGCTCAATCAATCAATCACAGCAGACACCCTTTTAGCTCAGTGGTGAAGTTACCTGTGAGATTCACTGTTCAGCCTGGGAGTGGACAGCCCCGTAAAACCAAATGAGACTAACGAGGTACAGGAGTCCAGTGACAAGGGCCAGAAGGCAGAAGGGGACAAGGAAGCTGGTGATAGGGAACCCAAGGTTGAGTAAGGACATTGTTGATGAGTTGTGAGATTGTTAACCATTGTCATAGGGCAACATTTGTAGTAACTGTTAAATGAGAAACTATTTTGTTCTGCAAGCCTTCATCTTAAATGAGAATAACAGCACAATTTGAAGAGCATAGTCAATGTCACTGAACTGTGCATGTAGAAATTTTTGAAATGGTGTATCTTTGGCTATGTGTATTTTCACCAAAAAAAAAGAGGTTGAGAAGTTAGAGGGTTGATATGTTGTGGGGTTGTTAACCAACATCATAAAACATCATGTGTACTTCTGTTTCATGAGAAACTATTTGTTCTGTAAGCCTTCACCTGAAGTACAATAAATAAATAAATTACTTAATTTAAAAAAAAAAAGATTAGCCAATGGTTGATTTTCTGTTCTTCTCCCTCCTCTTTATAAGCTTCATTGTAGCCTACATAGAGCCATTTGTTTTTTTGTTTGTTTGTTTGTTTTTGTTTTTCTTAGAATCAGAATGGTCTCTCTATATGCATATTGACTAACTGCTTGCAATAAACCTTATGCTTCCATTTCTTTGAGTATTGATTAATTTTTTAAAGGTTTTGGTGTCAGAAGTGGGACCCAGAAAGACAATCGCTGAGCACTCATTTTTGATGAGGGAGAAAGTATAGTACCAACGAGGGCCCTTTGTACACAACGTTTCCTCACCAGGCTGGGGAACTTGGTGAATCTCTCCTTTTTTAGTTCCATTTATTTTGGTGTTGAACTCTCTGGGTTTATATTTGAGCAGTTTTGGACACCCTTTCCTTGGTAAGTTACCCTTTGCTCTGTCTATTTGGTGATCTGGATTCCCATTGCTCTGTCTTTTTCTTTCCACTTCAGAGAATTTGTTTGGTGCTTGGGTTTCAGTTTTTGTGGTGAGTTCCCATTAGCATTACGTGAATATTCTCCTTGGACTGGGTCCAATGGAAGTCGAACTGGATCTGATACTGGAAGTCAGACTTGGTCCGACAGAGGCCTCAAGATAGTTTTTGTTTGAATACTTTCCTTGGACTGGGTCCAAGGGAAATTGGACTGGGTCTCATAGCAACCTAAGGTAGTTTTTTTGAAATGGGTTACCCTTACAGAAAAGAGCTTGGAATTGCAATAGCTTCTCTGTGTGTAAAATTTTGCTGAAGATCATTCAAAAGCAGTTGCAGCAGTACATTGACAGGGAACTGCCAGAAATTCAAGCTGGATTCAAAGGAGGACGTGGAACAAGGGATATCATTGCTAATGTCAGATGGATCCTGGCTAAAAGCAGAGAATACCAGAAAGATGTTTACCTGTGTTTTATTGACTATGCAAATGCATACGACTGTGTGGATCATGACAAATTATGGATAACATTGAGAACAATGGGAATTCCAGAACACTTAATTTTCCTCAGGAGGAACCTGTACATAGACCAAGAGGCAGTCGTTCGAACAGAACAATGGGGTACTGCGTGGTTTATAGTCAAGAAAAGTGTGCGTCAGGGTTGTATCCTTTCAAGATAATTATTCAGTCTGTATACTGAGGGAATAGTCCGAGAAGCTGGACTACAGGAAGAAGAATGTGGCATCAGGACTGGAGGAAGACTCATTAGCAACCTGCAATATGCAGATGACACAGCCTTGCTTGCTGAAAGTGAAGAGGGCTTGAAGTACTTATGAGGAAGATCAAAGCCCACAGCCTTCAGTACGGATTACCTCAACATAAAGAAAACAAAAATCCTTACAACTGGACCAATAACTGACATCACAATAAACAGAGAAAAGATTGAAGTTGTAAAGGATTTTGTTTTACTTGGATCCACAATCAATTCATATGGAAGCAGCAGTCGAGAAATCAAAGGATGCATTGCGCTGGGCAAATCTGCTGCGAAAGATCTGTGTAAAGTGTTAGAAAGCAAAGACGTCATTGTAAGGACTAAGGTGTGCCTGACCAAGGTATAGTGTTTTCATTCGCTTCATATGCATGTGAAAGCTGGACAATGAATAAGGAAAATTGAAGAATTGATGCTTTTGAATTACGGTATTGGCGAAGAATAATGAATACACCATGGACTGCCAGAAGAACAAACAAATCTGTCTTAGAAGAAGTACAGGCAGAATGCTTCTTAGAAGCAAGGATGACAAGACTTCCTCTCAGGTACTTTGGACATGTTATCAGTAGGGATCAGTCCCTGGAGAAGGAATTCATGCTTGGTAAAGTAAAGGGTCAGCGAAAAGGAGGAAGACTTTGTCAGCTCTTCATGAGGTTGTTTTAAATTCCATTTCTTTTCTCTTCCAAGAAAAACTGCTTCTTGCGCATATCTTATGAGTTGGGCCTTCAGTAGCTACTTTGAGAAACTCTTTGAAATAAATTGATTCATTTGGAAAGTGCACTGAAAAAAGGATGGATTGTTGATTTTGACTGGTGTAATGAAGTCTCAAAAAGACAATAGTTATTTTAAATTTACTTCTTTAAAAGATTATTTAAAGCGCGATGAAGACAGGGTAATGAAAATGTAGTATTTTTCTACCTCTGGATGGTATTATCAAATAAGATTACAGTATTCCTTCAATAACTTTATTCTGATTGGTTTAGAGTTAAATGAGCACTTTTGTAAGTTGAATATCCCTAAAAGTCCTTAAAATAAAGGAAATTAAAGCTCAAATATTTTCTGTTAAAAAATTATTAGAGAAACTAAACCAGAAACTTTTTTAAAAATTCAAGTTCAGATAATTTAGATAGATCCTTGAAAAAAACTAGACTAGCTTAATGATTTTGGTTTAATAAAAACAACTGTTTTCTGTGAGTTACCATTATTAAGTATAAGCATACATTTTTATTCTAGTTGACTATGCTTTTCCTGTCTTATACAAGTTTGTTGTTGTGTGCCCTCTAGTCGATTCCAACTCATAGGGACCCTATATGACAGAGTAGAATTGCCCCATAGGATTTCCTAGTTTACCTTTTACTAAATATTTAGGATTATGAAACATATAAATGTGTGCTTAAGTAAATCATATTATAATTCTGGCAAACTTTATTTCAACAGTAATTATGTTGTGGTATACAGGCTTGAAAATTATATAATTTCCAAGATCTTTAGGTAACTTTGAAACCTTGAACTGATACTGATTGGAGCTAATTAATGGGTAATCATTGGATAATTAAATCATTTTTAAGATAGAATGCTGAAACACTGATTACTAAGCATAATTTTAAGTTTATATGCTTTTGCTTCCTATACAGAGAGGCTATAACTTTGGATCTATTAATGAATATGTTCACTTTTGCAGCTTTGATCGGTTGTACTGTATGTGTTACTATGAAAAGTTGTGTTATGACAGCTACCGGTCTCCAAAAAAGGCTGGCATGGGACATACAGTTTATAATTATCCACCTCCCCCCGCCTCAGTTTTCTCTTTGAAATATAACTAAATTACTTTTCTTAAAATTTGTATTTGTTAGTGGTTGAGACTATACTGAGGAGGAATCGTTTCAGAGGAACACAACTGTGTACATGCTTCTGTTTTTCAAGGAAAATAATGCTTTTCCTAAAGCAATGTTTGTTTTGTCTCCAAATGCCTTTGTGCTGTTCAAACTTACTGAGGGCGTTAAAGAGTTTGTGTGTGCATTGGGGCAGGAGGGTAACTGTGGACATTAACCATATCAGTCAGAAAAAATTACATAAAAGATTGGGTCAAGATGGCAGAATAAGCACTGGCACATTTCTCTTCGCCCTGCCCCAAATCCCCTTAAATGACAGGAAAGGCAGATTTATATATATAAAGAATAATTCTGTAAGGGCACGGTGAAAAAGGAAAAGGCGAATTCCTGGAAGATGGAAAGCAGATGGGACAGACGCGCTGAGAGACTGGAGATGGAGAAGGGGGTGGAGAGCCTGGGGCCCTAAACTGGGGGAGGGGTGGTAGGCGGTGGGGGAGGGGTGCTGCTGGACGTGGTCGCTCACAGTTTGGGGGAAGGGGCGGGGCCGGGAGCCCAGCAGAGCCTCCCGGCCCAGAGCTCTGGTGGAGGTGGGGGCTGCGGCGGCGCTCAGTGTTTGGCAGGAAGGGGAGGTCTCTCTCCTGGCAGGAAGCTGCGCTACGGAAAGAGGGAGGAGACTGCGGCGGGGCAGCGGCGGGGGGGAGCCCGATGTGGCAGAGGGGCAGCCGCCGAGGACTGCCAGGCGGAGGGCGCGCGAGTGGAGTGCTTCCCTCCTAGACGTGATCCTCGCCTGCGGACCCTCCCCTCCCAAGCAAGTTTTGCAAGAATCCGAGTTGTCGCCACAGGATCACAGCTAAGACAGCAGCGAATTGTCCGATCTGCGCATGTGAGGCCCGCGATTGGGGGTCGGTGGGTAGTTGCGCCCTCCTGGCCTCTATAGTGTTGGTCACAGGGTGGGCTCTGGAGTGCACCCTGTTTCAGCTGTTCTAATCGCGGCTCCTTCCCTGTAGCGTAGTGGGGCATTAGCTGGGGAGGAAGGGTACTTCAGGCAGTCGGCCAGGGTGCCTTGATATCAATCTTTGCTGTGTAGGTCACGGGAGAAAGAGGCGCGGGCGCACGGGATTCACTGGAAAGGAGAAAAAGCTCATTGTGTGATGGATTGTATTTTTTTTTCTTCTTAGTTTCTTTCCTCGCCCCGCCTCACTGCTGTGCTCCTCGCAGGCATGAAGACCCAGTTTGGAAAGGCAGCTTCAGGGCAGCGGTCCAGGACAGGCGCGGGACATGATAGCGTGTCTGTTACCGTGATGAAGAGGAAGGCTACACACAAAAAGCATCGGAGTCGACCCATCTCCCAGCCTCGGAGGAACTTCGTGGGCTGCAGGATTCAGCACGGATGGAAAGACGGAGATGAACCTCTAACACAGTGGAAGGGAACCGTTCTGGATCAGGTACCTGTAAATCCCTCTCTGTATCTCATCAAATATGATGGATTTGACTGTGTTTATGGATTGGAACTTCACAGAGATGAAAGAGTGTCATCACTTGAAGTCCTTCCTAATAGAGTTGCATCATCTAGAATCAGTGATGCACATTTATCGGAAATCATGATTGGCAAAGCAGTGGAACATATTTTTGAAACAGAGGAAGGTTCCAAAAATGAATGGAGAGGGATGGTTTTAGCTCAGGCGCCTGTCATGAGCACATGGTTTTACATTACTTATGAGAAAGATCCTGTATTGTATATGTACCAGCTATTAGATGATTATAAAGATGGTGACCTCCGCATCCTTCAAGATTCCAATCATTCTCCTCCAGCAGAGAGGGAACCTGGAGAAGTCATAGACAGCCTAGTAGGCAAACAGGTGGAATACGCCAAAGATGATGGCTCCAAGAGAACAGGCATGGTTATTCATCAGGTAGAAGCGAAACCCTCTGTGTACTTTATCAAATTTGATGATGATTTCCATATCTATGTCTATGATTTGGTAAAAACATCTTAGATGTCATCGTGAAATTTGCCAAATATATGAAATTATGTGTAAAGTCTACAGGCACAGACAGTCTTGATTACTTTCCAGTTTATAAGGAGAACCATCTTCTCCCTTTTTGCATGTTTTTGCTTGGCAAAAAAATTGGAACTTTCACCCTTTCAGAAGGTTTTGGAAGAAACATTTTGCTCTTCTGTCCACTCTTTTCACTGGTTCCTCCCCATAGGAGGAGGATTGATTTATCTGATTAGTGAGGACGGTAAAGTCTGACATCAAGGGCCCATATTTTTATCTTGGGCACTTGGGCAGTGTTAATAAGTTAAAGGTAGCTGAACACCTCTCACCTCACCCTTTTGGGCACTTGAACTTTCAGCACTCATTGAGCTGTGAAGCTTCCTGATATGTTCCATGTGACTGGCTGGGTGTCTGCAGTCTCATCTCTCTCCCCAGGTGGCTTCAAAATTCTAATTTTGAAGAGGAGTAGGAAGCCCATTTTGATCTTCTGTCCAAGTTATATTCCTAATTCTAACAGTACTAAAAGGCTGAAATTTTGTTCCCTTTCTGATTCTTGTACCTATTACTCAAATGGTTCAGAATCAAAAGGGTAATAATTTTGTATTTTAGTACATACGCACAGGCCGAGAAACCTTACAAAACTGGTAATAGGGCAAGCATTTGGGGACCGAACTCCAAGTGGAAAGATCAAGGTTTCTGGTGTAACTCAAATGGCATTAGTATCTCTTGTTTGCAGTATCTCTGGCTGATGTCTGCATACATGCAGTGGGTTTTAAATGCGTGCTGTGCAGGCAGATTTAGCACAAGTGGACTGTGCCAGCCCAGTGGGATATTAAACCAGGCTCTAGCTAGAATCCTCAGTCACGGCAGAGGCTGGGTTTAGCAAGGGTTGCAGGTATGTCCAGGACCTCAAAATGAAAGAGCAGAAATCTGGAATCAGGCTATGACATAGTTTTCTTTCCTGTACCAAGCGAGACTGTTTGAGGAGTTTTAGATTAGATTTTAGATTTGATTCTTAGGGGACTTCGAAGTCCCAGCATATGAGGTGGGTAAGGCTCCTGCTGGAACTTGGAAAAGCTGAAAACAAGCTTTGCTTTCTTGTAGGGACTGGTAGGATTGGTGTCCCAGCAGGACTGTGGAATGTATGACCTAGAATCAGTACTGGATGATCTGTAGGATTAATGATGTTTCCAGTACTGGCATTAGTAGATAAATCTAATAAATTTTTGTTCATATTATGTTTTGAATCTTTAACTCGTTTTTCAGCTGGCCCTAAGAAACTCATGTGTAGGTAAGGGTGAGACCTACTGCACCTGAAAAGTAAGTAATAGAAGGGACCTTTTTACCTTCCATTATTGAAGGCATTAGTGAAGGTTAATCAAAGCCTAGGAAATAAAGTTTGAAAAATAAGGTTTTTGGAGAGAAGTACCTGACCAAAGCCAATGCTTTCTCATTGGGGTTCTGATAGAAGCTGTATTACCACTAACAGGCAAATAAGACCTTGGACTTCTGCATATTTGAGGCTGAGACTCATGGTAGTATAATCAACCACTTGGGAGATACCTTCCAAATTAGTTTAAGTTCGCAGATCATGGAGTCCAGACTACTGGCAAAAACAGACTGGCATCCTGCTGAGGATGAAATCAAGAAGATACTCTCTTTTCTCCCGTGTTTTCTCTGTCTACTTTTCTTTCTTTTGATGCCACTAAGTCTCTGCTATAATATTTGGCTGACAACAGCAATGTGGGTGTGTATTGTCCTACGTACTATGTCCTGGGAGCATAAATTTATTTGCTATAACAGTTTTAGTGGCTGAGAATTGGTGTGCTATCAAAATTTCCTAATCGACCCTTTGGACTCTGAAAATGTATGACATACAGTTGTGGGTTTAGAGTAATTGAGCTCCTGAAATCCTGAAGGAACTACATCCTTTCAAGAAGAAGAACCCAGGCTTCTGTTGCTGAAGGAACCCCGTATCTGTCCAGACATCTAAGTGAGCTCTCTATGGCTGAAATGAGAAGAACAAGAAATTGGGAAGTGCAGAATTTTGGACTTTTAATTCCTTTAGACTTTAAGAAATTTAATTTGGGGCATTAATTTTTCCTTCAGAGTTTAATAGTTGGAGGGGATTTCATATAGTTTAAATTAAGGCATTTTCATTATGTTGTTGACATTGTATTATTTGGAGTATTTTTATTTTGTTTTTGGGACTCATTATATAATTTTTGTAATCTATGTTGGATAATGTGGCTGGGTGTAATTTTAAATTGGGTATAAAGTAGTAAGGGAATTTTCAGCCTATGGAATAATGTAGCCTCGGAGTTAATTTAATTAGTGTCCTATTCTGACTCATTTCAGAGCCTTCTGGGGGCAAAAGCAGAACTGCTCACTAGCTTTACAGAGGTGGGAGCAGGACTTCCTAAGACACCCAGAATCTTGGGTGTTAACTCTTGTGGCTTAAGGGCACAAAAACTTCCAAGAATATAATGGAATCTAACCTCTGCTTCTCTCCATGTTCCTGACTCAAAGAAAAAGGAGAACTTAGAACTCTCAGAAGTATTTGAAAGAAGGTTTCTGCCCATTTCCCCTTGCCACTCATTCCATCTTCCATGTGGCAGAAGGAGTAACTTGATGAAATTGAGAAAAGGGTTATGATGGATAGGCAGTCTAGGCCCCTCTTGGCTCCTGAGCTCATTGCTCACAGCAAGATATGGGAAATAGTGCAGTTCTTCACTACATGGCTGGGTAAGTGTCTGCTCTGTGGACCCAACTCTCTCTTTGAGGTAGGGAGTCCCAGTGTGAGGTCCAAGCCATGTTCTTCAATCCAGCTCTATCAGCAGTAAAGCTGGTATATAATTTTATTCTTTTTATTTTAATAGATAGATTGTTTTCAGAAAAAAAATAACACCTGCCTATGGAGCCCTGGTGGCACAGTGGTTAAGAGCTCGGCTGCTAATCAAAAGGTTGGCTTTTTGAGTTCACCAGCCATTCCTTGGAAACCCTGTGGGGCAGTTCTACTCTGTCCTAAAGGGTCACTATGAGTCAGAGTCGACTCAATGGCAATGGATTTGGTTTTATGGTAAAAGTCAAACAGTATACTAGGATATGAAGTAAAAGGTAAGTTTCCTCCTCATCCCTAGCCTCAGTCCCCCAGTCTCACTGTCCAAAGGTAACCACTATTACCAGTTATGTATCCTTCCAGAGATGCTCCATGTATTTATTTGCAATCATATAAGTGTGTAAGTACGTGTGTATGTCGATTTTTTTACACAAATGGTAGCATAGTATACATGCTGTTTGGAACTTTACTTTTTTCACTTAACAATATATTAAAGCTGGTATTTTAATCCTTATTTGATTCCTGTGTATATTTTTAATTGGTTCACAATCTGGAAGGGAAGGTAATGTGATTAATTCAAACCTTCAAACCCCAACCCAGTTTAATGAAAATGTAAATGACCCTGCAAACCCACAGTTTCTGCCAGCCAAATTTCTCTGAATAGTAGAATGTGAAATGTATGTGAACATGATATATTTTGTGGGAGGAACTCTTTGAGGAAGGCCAGTATATTTTTATTGAGGGAAATTAAAAGGAAAATCAACTATAAGTTGAAGTTGTGGGAAGAGTTAAGGTAATATAATCAGTAATCTAAAACTGAACAATCATTTTTTCTATTCAGACTTGCACTCACGTGTTCTACTGCAACATGCAAATTTATGCTGATAGTTTAATTTGCCTTTTCTAAGTGAATGCTTTCCTGCATGTCACAAGAAACCCACTGCAAACAGGTTTAAGTAGTTACTAAACATCATTGATTAATATAACTAAAAATAATCAGAGGTCATGTGGACTTGAGGCACAATTTGATTAGAGCTTAGGCTTAGTGTCTGTGATTCTTTAGGATTTTCCCTGTGTGTGTCAGTTTCATCCTAAGGCTGCCTTTATTGATAGTAGTAAAATCAGACCAGTAGTTCTAGTCCAGAGAAAGATAGCTTATGCCCTGCCATGCATTCTGAACTGGTTTAGGTCATATACCCACACCTGGACCGTTGAAGTCCCATGGATGAAATCGATTGATTGGCTTACCCTGGGGCATTTGTTCCATCTCTGAACACTAGAGAATATCTCTCTAGAATTAATATTCCTACTAATATCAAGGGCTTTTGGTAAATGAAAAGTGAATGCCATGAACGAATAGCAAAATGGCTATTATAAATTCCTCCTTTGCAGGGCTTCGAACCAGTTCTAAAAGATTCAGTCATACCTGACGGAAATGAGCAGCATAAGCGTTGCATAGCAATCAGATCTCTTGGCGTTGAATTTTGACCCAAGTAGGAAACAGGCAGCTTTGCCCCCCTCAAAGATGGCAGCTGATGGAGGCTGATGGCGGCCGATCACGCCGCTTTGAATGTGTGTCGCTCTCCACAGTCCTGCCAATAACCCAATCTCCTGCATCAGGAAACTTTCAGGAGCCTGATGCGGGAGATTGGATTATTAGCAGGATTGTGGAAAGCCACAGACATTCAAAGCTGCTCGACCGCCTGCCATCTTTGAGTGAGACGGTGCTGTTTCCTAACCCAGAGAACTCCAAACTCCTTGCCATCAAGTCAATTCAAGTCACAGCGACTTTATAGGACAGAGTAGATCTGTCCCATAGGGTTTCCAAGGCTGTAATCTTTACAGAAGCAGACTGCCACAACTTTCTCCCATAGCGTGGCTGGTAAGTTGGAACCACTGACTTTTTAATTAGCAGCACTTAACCTCTGTGCCATGGATCAAAATCCGACATGCAAGAGATTTGGTTGCTATGCAACACATATGCTGCCCTTTTTTACCTGGGCGATGACTGAACAGTTTAGAACCAGTTTGAAACGCTGCTCCTTTGGGTACCTAACATCCATGGATACCTTCCTTCCCACACATTCACTTTAAAAAAATGCTCACACCTGTATGTAATAAATTTATGTCCCTAAAGGGAGAAAACCTAATTTCTTACTCAATTACTGCATTTAATATTAACTTCAGGATCTGCAATTGATAATGCAGTCATCTTCAGATCCATCTTACGAGAGGTCTATTCACCTATAGTTAAATTATAAACTGCCCCACACCCCGACACACCCAGTATACACTGGTGGAGATATAACCAGAGAACTATAATAACTGCCATTTGGAAAAGGGAGGAAATACGAAACAATACACAGTAGTCTCTGGTCCAAAGCAGATATCGTGCCCTGTTAGACAAGGAAGCCCTGCCCTGGCAGTGGAGTGAGTCCTCTGGTCAGCCAGCCTCTTTATTCTCTGAGAGGGTCTCCCTTGAGGGCATTATCTGGGGTGGATGCCCTTTCTGGGGGCTGTACAGCTTTACCATTGTACCTTATCTTATGCCATTTCTTGTACCTGAGGATTGCTCTGGGGGTGGAACAATCATAGTTCTTGCTGGTCGTGTTTGGGGTTTCTTTAGTACAGTGAGTCTCAAACTTCAGCATGTATCAGAATCACTTGGAAAACTTGTTAAAATACAGGTTGCTGAGCCCCACTGACAAAGATTCTGACTCAGTAGTTAACAAGTCCCCACATAAGACTGATACTGCTGGTCATGGGACCCCCCACATTGAGAATCACTGACTTGTAGGTGGCAATTGAATGAGGGCAGATCCATTATTTCCTAAACTTACCTGATGATAAAATTTGCCTGGAGTACTTGTTAAAATATGATTTCTGAGCCCCACCCTAGATTTAATGAATCAAAATTTCCTGGGGAAGGACCTGGGAAGCTGTATTAGATAGGCCAGTGATTTTTATTATTCAAGAATGATTGGGAAACACTATTCTAGGGGATTAGACTTTTCTCACCCCGATCTTATCTTCTGTCATGTCTCATCTCCTTGCCCTTGCCCTCACTAAGTTTAGTTTGCAGAGAAGAATTTGGCTTTTCCAGTCCTACAAGATTTCAGATTACTCAGCTCTCTTTCCAACAGGGCTTTGAACCGATTCTAAACTGTTCAGTCTTGACCGATGGGAACAAGACAGGGCTTTGATCCAGTCTGAAGTGGTTCGATCATGGCCAACAGAAACAAGGGCAGCACACATACATACAGGCCTGCCTATAATCCAATGTCCCACATCAGGATCCTGAAATTTTCAGGTGGAGAGCAACATACATTCAAAATGGCATGGTTGGCCACTATCAGCCACAATCAGCTGCCATCTTTGAGCAGGGCAACGCTGCCTGTTTCCTACTTGGGTGAAAATTGGACACACAAGAGATTTGGTTGCTACACAACACATATGCTGCCCTTGTTTCCGTCGGCCATAAATGAACTGCTTGAAACCAGTTGGAAGCCCTGCCTTGTTTCCATTAGCCATAACTGAACAATTTAGAACCAATTTGAAGCCCCGCTTTTGACTAAGATTTCAGGCTACCAGTAACTAAGCTAACAAAGCTCTATTTTCTTACTGAGTTTACTGTTTTCAGAGCCCTGTTGGCACTGTGGTTAAGAGCTCGCCTGCTAACCAGAATTTCGGCAGTTCGGATCCACCACCTTATCCTGGAAACCCCATGGGGGAGTTCTACCCTGTCCTATAGGGTTGCTGTGAGTCAGAATCAAGTCAACTGCAATGGGTTTGATTTTGGTTACTGTTTTCAGATAGGCCAGTTTCAAAGCTGGAGATGGTATGCTTGGCCTTGGTCTAAGAATCCTAGATCTAAGGGCCACATACTCCATAAGGGAGCATAGACTAGGTGAAAGACACAATAAGTCAGCAGAATGGGCATTAATTTCAGGCTCCACTAACTCTTTGAATTTAGATGAGTGACTTAATCTTTCTAAGACTATTTTTCATCTTGATAATGGGAGTAATCCTTATTTTACTTTATTCTGTTGAGAAACTATATCCTTAGTACATAACATGGTACAGCACAGTAACTTAATGATGAATTCCCTTTAGCCTGAAAGAGGATAGAACCCATGTCCTTTTGGTTGCTCTTTATATACTATCTAGGATTTAACAGCACTCCAGTGGACATTAAACTAGTGAATATAATTCCACAAATTCTGTTATTACTGAAATATGATTTTTAAATAATTGTTTAGGTATACATAGTCTCTTCTTTCCCTTCTAAGAACTGAAAGTGATTTCCCACTCTCTTCATAACATTCCTGGGTGGTTAGGAAGATAAGGTGTTACCTTGTTTTGTAGACTCAATCATTCATTCACTCAACTACTATGGGCCAAAGAAAGGTCTATCTGAGTTGATATTTGATCGGATAGCGGAATGATGAAAAGAAGTAAGCCTGTACAATGATATGGGGGAGTGTTATAGAGAGGAAAACAAGTTGAAAGATTGGGATAGCAGAAGTCACTTATCCATGGTTATTAACTAATGTGTTTAACACTGAAACTTACAGCTTATTATTCTTTATTGTTTTGTAGAGGAAACACACTATGTCTCTGCTGTTCTCTGGGGTTTTTTTGTTGTTGTTTAGATAAAAGGACACTACAGACAACCTATTTGTGTGCTTTTTCAATTGTTATCCTGATTCTGGGGAGTAAATGAAGGTGTTAAGGGGTCATTGATTAAATAAAAATAGGGCAGATTTCGTCCCCTTCCCCAAATCCATGAAAAAGGAATTCAACATAGAGTAGAGTTAAAGTTGAAGACCATAGGTAATGTAATGAACAAATATGTCCATTTTTGTGGTTATAGTTTCAAGCACACGCTACAATACATTTGTACCATTTAGTTTATGTCATTCATCTCTGAAGGGTGATGAAATGGCAATCAGCATTTGTTGAACACATAGTATGTGCCAGGAACATTTTAATCTTCACAGGATACTGGGAGCTAAGTCTTACTACCTCTATTTTTACAGACACAGAAATCAGGCTTGGAGATAAAAAGGAAACCAAGGTCACATAGTTGTTGAAAGTGCTGGAGATAGGGACGAGGGGCCAAGATGGTGGAGTAGTCAGATGCTACCGGTGGACCCTCTTACAACAACAACCCAAAAAACAAGTGATTCAATTATATATGGCAATCTGGGAGCCCTGAACATCAAAGGCAGAGTTGAGGAACTGGACTGAGTGGCAAGGGGAGGGAGAGACAGTTCGGAAGCAGCGAGGAGTTGCCAGACCTGACCTGGCAACAGCCTGAGCTGTTCACGCCTGATCAGCTCGAAGGAGAGTGGTGAGGCAGGCAAGCAGCCACGCACGGGAGGCATGTTTTCTGCACTGGGAGAGACCCAGCCGCTGAGAGTCTACACAGCCACCCAGAACCAGTGAGAAGCATCCCTCCATCTGGCAAAAGATAAGTAATTGAGTACGGCCTACGGTGAGGATCAAAAACACCCCCCTTAGGGAAAAACCTCTCTCCCATTTACCTCCCTGCTCCCTACTCTGCGCTGGGTCCCAGACCAGCTTCAGAAATTGATGAGTCCCCTGGGTCAGAGGTAGGATCTGTCACACACCTGGAGCCACTCTCCCTGCCTTAGAGAGTGAACAAATTAACAAACAGGAAAAAATAAACTGACGGCTCCCCTAAGCCAGGAACCCAGGGTAGTCACAGCTCCTTTCCTTAGGTACAGGCATAAGGGATCCATGGACCTTGAGTGCCTTTCCCCCTGCACAAACTTGTGTACGCTCATCTCAGCAGCGTAGGCCCTCATTACCCCAGTTATATAACAGAACCCTAACATCAACTGTTCCAGTGGTGAAGTGGCAGATTCTTGACATTTAACACTGCTCTGCCCATTAAGCAGGGTCTTCACCTACCCACATCAGGGACGTGAGGTCTGATGGATCCACCCACGCCACCTAGCCACCTGAAATAGGGGCCCATGAATAAGAGATGCCCCCCAGTCCTTACAGCCAACAGCATTAGGTGCTGACAGTCTGGCTGCAAAACACCTCCACCTACATGCTTTAGGGAACAGGGACACGCGATCCTCCTGGACACTCGAGGGCAGTGGTCAAACCCCTGCCTTGCTCAGAGTGTGTCCCCCTGCTGCAGCCAGATGCTTGTTCTTACATCGATCATCCATGCCTGTCTAGGACTGTAAGTGAGAGCCTACACCACACACTTGGTGGCTATCTACCTGGGCACCTGAGCTGAATCCATACAGGAGGAGTGAGCAGACTAGTGAGCTCACATACCTAGTAACAGATCTAACCACCTGGAGACAGGACATTAGAGCATCAAAGGTGCCAATAATCAAACTAGCTCATACGAGCAGCCTACTTGGGCATATCAACACTAAACAAGAAGCTAAGACACAGTAAACAAAATAAATAAATATAATAACATATTGATGGCTTGCAGACAACAGTCAATATCAAATCACATAAAGAGGAAATCCATGATGCCTTCAGCAAGCTCCAAAAATAATCTAGGAATATTCCAGAGGAGGAAACTTGCATGGAATTACCAGAAGCAGAACACAAAGAATTAATATACAGAACTTTCCAAGAAATTAGGAAGGAAATTAAACAAAATACAGAACACGCAATAGAGGAAATTAAAAAGATTAGAGAAGAGCATAATGACAAATTTAACAGGCCACAAGAATCCATAGAGAGACAGCAATCAGAAATCCAGAAAATTAACAGTAAAATTTCAGAATTAGACAACTCAATAGAAAGTCATAGGAGCAGAATTGAGGCAATGGAAGTCAGAATTAGTGAGATTGAAGTTAAAGCACTTGACACCAACTTATTTGAGGAAAAATCAGATAAAAGATTTTAAAAAATGAAGAAAGCCTAAGAATTATGTGGGACTCTACAATAGGAATAACCTACGAGTGATTGGAGTACAAGAACGGGGGGGATAACAGAAAATACAAAGATAATTGTTGAAGATTTGTTGGCAGAAAACTTCCCTGATATCTTGAAAGATGACAAGTTATCTATCCAAGATGCTCATCGAACCCCACATGAAGTAGATCCCAGAAGAAAGTCACCAAGACATATTATAATCAAACTTCCCAAAACCAAAGATAAAAAGAGAATTTTAAGAGCAGCTAGGGATAAACGAAAAGTCATCTACAAAACAGAGTCAATAAGAA
>NW_004444022.1:149897-157113 GCF_000243295.1 Trichechus manatus latirostris | reverse complement strand
CCGTGGCCCGGATGGCTTCAATGGAGAATTCTACCAAACTTTCAGAGAAGAGTTAACACCACTACTACTAAAGGTATTTCAGAACATAGAAAAGGATGGAATACTCCCAAACTCATTCTTTGAGGCCAGCATGACCCTGGTAGCAAAACCAGGTAAAGATATTACAAAAAAAGAAAATTACAGACCAATATCCCTCATGAACATTGACACAAAAATCCTCAACAAAATCCTAGCCAATAGAATTCAGCTTCTGTTCGGAGGTGAAACGGGAAGGCAGAGAGGGTTAGGAGCTGATTGAATGGACATGGGGAATCAGGGGTGGAAAGGAGGAGTGTGCTGTCACAGTATGGGGAGAACAATTAGAGTCACATAACAATGAATGTATAAATTTTTATATGGGAAAAAAGTAAAAAAAAAAAAAAAAGTGCTGGAGATGAACCTAGTCCTTATGTCAAGTGCTACCCTAATTACATTGTTTTGGCTAACATTTGCATAAAATTTTTACCGTTTCAAAGTGATTCACAGCTGTGGTCGTCTCTATTACTTGTTCCTTTTCTTCCTTATCTAAAACCTTCTTCCAACAACACTTTGTTTCTATTGTTAAATCCACTTCATTCATTCATTTATTTAACCAATTAATATTTAGCAGGTACTTTGTTTGAGACACCATAACTAAACGCTTGGGATATTTCTGTGAAAAATCAATGATTATGGGGCAGGGCCAAGATGGTATAGTAGTCAGATGATTCCTGTGGTCCCTCTTAGTACAAAGATGTGAAAAACGAGTGAATCAATTATATATGATAATCTAGGAGCCCTGAACATCAAAGGCAAAGTTGAGGAATCAGACTGAGTGGTAGGGGGAGAGAGAAACGGTTAGGAAGCAGTGAGAAGTTGCTAGACCTGACCTGGTGGGAGCCAGAACCCTTCAGGCTGGATCCACTTGCATGTGCAGTGAGGCAAGCAGTGGTGCTTGGGAGGTGTTTTCCACATGCAGAGAAGCCAAGTGACAGACAGTCTACTTGCCCATCCAGAACCAGTGAAAAGTAGCACTCAATGGAGCTAAAGATAAGTACTTGCATCTGGCCCACCACACAGATCAAAAAACAACCCCCATTAGGAAAACATTTCTTCCATTTACCTTCCCCCTTCCTGCTCTGCACCAGGTCTTAAGCCAGCTTCAGTGATTGCTGAGTCCCCTGGGCCAGAAGTAAGACCCGTCACGCACTCTTAGCAATTCTCCTGGCCTTGGAGAGGGAAAAGATTAACAAACAGGGTAAAAAATAAGCTGCCGCCTCCCCTAAGCCAGGAACTCAGGGTAGGCACAGCTAATTTGCCTAGGCACAGGCATAAGGGATCCATGGACTTTGAAATCTTCTCACCCTTGCGTAAACCTGTGTGGGCCCATTTCATCAGCTACCACAGTACAACAGGGTATATACCTGAAGTCTAACTTCAACAGTTTCAGCTGTGAAGTGGCAGGTTCATGACATTTGACACTGCTCTGCCCATTAAGCAGATTCCTCACTCGTCCACATCAGGGGCTTGAGGACTAGTAGCTCCACCCACGCCACCTAGCCACACATGACAGGGGTCCATGAATGAGTGGTGCCCCCAGTCCTCACAGCTAACAGCATTGGGTGCTCATAGTCTGGCTATAAAACCCACCCACCTATGTGCTCTAGGGAACAGGGACACACTTTCCTCCCAGACACTCAGGGGCAGCCATCAGGCCCCTGATTGCTCTGCACGTTATCCCCTACTGCAGCCAGATACCTATGCCTACACCAAGCAGTCATCTCTGTCTAGGAGTATAGGTGAGAGCCTGCACCACACACTTGGTGACCGACTATCTGGACACCTGAGCTGAATCCATATGAGAAATGTAAATGGTTTCCTGGGCTCACATACTTAGTAACAGATCTAACTACGTGGTGACTGGACGTTAGAACTTCAAAGGTACCAGTAATCAAACTAGCTCACAACAGAGCCTATTTTGGCATAACAAAACAAAAAGAGTAGCTAGGACACAGTAAGCAAGCATACAATAAATAAATGTCATAACTTATTGATGGCTTGCAGACAACAGTCAATATCAAATCACATAAAGAGGCAGACAATGATGGCTTCAGCAAACTCCCAAAATAAAGAACCAAGAAATTTTTCAGAGGAAGAGAATTTCTTGGATTTACTGGAGGCAAAATGCAAAAGATTAATATACAGAAATCTTCCAGAGATCAAGGAGACCAAGTAAAATGCAGACCAAGCCAAAGAACACACAGACAAAATAATAGAGGAACTTAAGAAGATTACAGAAGAGCAAAATGACAAATTTAACATGCTGCAAGAATCCATAGAGAGACAGCAATCAGAAATCCAGAAGATTAACAATAAAATTTCAGAATTAGAAAACTCAATAGAAAGTAGTAGGAGCAGAATTGAGGCTACTGAAGTCAGAATTAGAGAGATTGAAGGTAAAGCACTTGACACCAACTTATTTGAGGAAAAATCAGATAAAAAGATTTTAGAAAATGAAGAAAGCCTAAGAATTATGTGGGATTCTATTAAGAGGTATAACCTATGACTGACTGGAGTACCAGAACAGGGAGGGATAACAGAAAATACAGAGAGAATTGTTGAAGATTTGTTGGCAGAAAACTTCCCTGATATGATGAAAGATGAGAAGTTATCTATCCAAGATGGTCATCGAACCCCACACAAGGTAGATCCCAAAAGAAAGTCACCTAGTCATATTATAATCAAATTTGACAAAAGTAAAGATAAAGAGAGAATTTTACGAGTATCTAGGGACAAATGAAAAGCCATCTACAAAGAAGAGTCAATAAGACTAAGCTCGGACTACTCAGCAGAAACCGTGAAGGCAAGAAGGCAGTGGGATGACATATATAGAGACTTGAAGGAAAAAAAATTGCCAGCCAAGAATTATATATCCAGCAAAACTGTCTATCAAATATGATGGCAAAATTAGGGCATTTCCAGATAAACAGAAGTTCAGGGAATTTGCAAAAAGCAAACCATAATTGCAAGAAATACTAAAGGGACACTTTCCTGTGGTTAGAAAATCAATAACATCTGATAACAACCCCAGATTTGAACACAGGACAGAGCAGCCAGATATCAATCCAGATAAGGAAGTTACAAAAAGAAATCAAAGCTAAAACACTGAAAATAGGGAAATAGAGATGTCAACATGTAAAAGATGACAACATTAAAAGAAAAAACAGGGACTAAAAAATGTAGACATGGATTTTTCATATAGTGAGGAAGTCAAGGCAAAATAAAGAAATGAAAGACTGATTTAAACTTAAAAAAAATAGGGGTAAATATTAAGGTAACCACAAAGGAAACTAAAATCCTACACATTAAAAAAAAAAAAAATAAGTACTCAGGAAATACAAAATCAATAACAATGAAAAAGATGAAAATAAAATACATAAAAAAGACTTAGCACAGAAAATTAAATAGAACAAAGAAACTGTCAACAACTCAAAAAAGACATCAAAGTGACAGCACTAAACTCATACCAATCAGTAATTATGCTGAATGTAAATGGACTGAATGCACCAGTAAAGAGACGGAGAGTGGCAGAATAGATAAAAAAACAGGATCCGTCTATATGCTGTCTACAAGAGAGGCACCTTAGACTTATAGACATAAACTAAAACTCAAAGGATTAAAAAAAATAAATCAAGCAAACAATACTCAAAATAGAGCAGGAGTGGCAATATCAATCTCTGACAAAATAGATTTTAAAGCAAAATCCACCAGAAAGGATAAGGAAGGACACTATATAATGATTAAAGGATTAATACACAAGGAGAACATAACTATATAAAATATTTACACACTCATTGACAGGGCTCCAAAATACATAAAATCTAACAGCACTGAAAAAAGAGATAGACAGCGCCACAATAATAGTAGGAGACTTCGACACACCACTTTCAGTGAAGGACAGAACATCCAGAAAGAAGCTCAATAAAGACATGGAAGATCTAAATGCTACAATCAACCAACTTGATCTCATAGACATATATAGAACACTCCACTCAACAGCAGCCAAGTATACTTTGTTTTCCAATGCACATGGAACATTCTTCAGAATAAACCACGTATTAGGCCATAAAGCAAGCTTTAACAGAATCTAAGGCATCAAAATATTACAAAGTATCTTTTCTGACCATAAAGCCATAAAAAGAGAAATCAATAACAGATAAAGAAAGGAAAAAACAATCAAACACATAGAAACTGAACGGCACCTTGCTCAAAAACTACGGGGTTATAGAAGAAATTAAAGAGAGAATAAAGAAATTCATAGACTCAAACGAGAATGAAAACACATCCTACCAGAACCTTTGGGACACAGCAAAAGCACTACTCAGAGGTCATTTTATAGGAATAAATGCACGCAACCAAAAAGAAGAAAGGGCCAAAATCAAAACATTAACCCTACAACTCGAACAAGTAGAGAGCAGCAAAGAAACCCTCGGGCCCAGAAGAAAGGAAATAATAAGAATTAGAGCAGAATTAAATGAAATAGAGAATAGAAAAATAATCCAAAGAATTATCAAGACCAAAAGCTGGTTCTTTGAAAAGATCAACAAAATCGATAAACCACTGGCCAAACTGACAAAAGAAAACCAGGAGAGGAAGCAAATAACTCATATAAGAAATGAGATGGGTGATACCACATCAGACACAACTGAAATTAAAAGAATCGTAACAGAATACTATGAAAAATTGTACACTAACAAATTTAAAAACGTAGAGGAAATGGAAAAATTTCTAGAAACTCACTACCTACCTAAACTAACACAGAGGTAGGAAAACTAAATAAAGGTATAACAAAAGAAGAGATTGAAAATATAACTAAAAATCTGCCAGCAAAAGAAAGCATTGGCCTGGATGGTTTCACTGGAGAATTCTACCAAACTTTCAGAGAAGAGTTAATATCAGCATAACCCTGATACAAAAACCAGGTAAATACCACAAAAAAAGAAAATTACAGACCCATATCCCTCATGAACCTTTGACACAAAAATCCTCATCAAAATTGTAGCCAATAGAATTCAACAACATATCAAAAAAATAATTCACCACGATCCAATGGGATTTATACCAGGTATGCAGAGATGGTTCCACATTAAAAAAAAATCACTGTGATCCATCTTATTAATAAAACAGAAGACAAGAACCACATGATCTTATCAACTGATGTAGTAAAGGCATTTGAGAAAGCCCAACACTCATTCATGATAAAAACTCTTAGCAAAATAGGAATAGAATGGAAATTCCTCAACATAATTAAGGACATTTATACAAAACCAACAGCCAGCATCATCCTAAATGGAGAGAGTTTGAAAGGATTCCCCTTGAGAATGGTAACCAGACAAGGATGCCCTTTATCACCACTCTTATTCAACCTTGTGCTGGAGGTCCTAGCCAGAGCAATTAGGCAAGAAAAAGAAATAAACGGCATCCAGATTGGTAAAGAAGTAGTAAAAGTATCTCTATCTGCAGATGATATGATCTTCTACACAGAAACCCCCAAAGAATCCACAAGAAATCTACTGGAACTAATAGAAATTTCAGCAAACTATCAGAATACAAGATAAACATACAAAAATCAGTTGGATTCCTCTACAGCAAAAAAGAGAACTTTGAAGAGGAAATCACCACATCTATACCATTTACAAGACCCCCCAAAGAAACAAAATACTTAGGAATAAACCTAACCAGAGATGTAAAATACCTATACGGTGAAAACTACAAGACACTGCTGCAAGAAACCAAAAGAGACCTACATAAGTGGAAAAACATACCTTGCTCATGGAGCGGAAGACACCACATTGTGAAAATGTCAGCTCTACCTAAAGGGATCTACAGATACAATGCAATCTCGAACCAAATTCCAATGGCATTTTTTAGTGAGATGGAGAAACAAATCACCAACTTCATATGGAAAGGGAAGAAGCTCCAGATAATAAAACATTATTGGAGAAGAAGAACAAAGTGGGAGGCCTCACACTACCTGATTTTAGAACCCGTTGTACCACCACAGTAGTCAAAACAGCCTGGTACTAGTGCAACAACAGATACGTAGACCAATGGAACCAAATTGAGAATCCAGACATAAATTCATCTACCTATGAGCAACCGATATTAGACAAAGGCCTGAAGTTTGTTAATTGGGGAAAAGACAGTCTCTTTAACAAATGGTGCTGGCATAACTGGATATCCATCTGCAAAAACTGAAACAAGACCCATACCTCACTCCATGCACAAAAACTAACTCAAAATGGATCAAAGACTTAAATATAAAATTGAAAACAATAAATATCATGGAAGAAAAAATAGAGACAATGTTAGGAGCCCTAATACATGGCATAAACACAATACAAACCATAAGTAACAATGCACAAGCACCAGAAGAGAGACTAGATAAATGGGAGCTTCTAAAAATCAAATACTTATGCTCATCAAAAGACTTCACCAAAAGAGTAAAAAGACAACCTACAGACTGGGAAAAAATTTTTGGCTATGACAAATCCGATCGTCGTCTAATCTTTAAAATCTACAAGACACTGCAAAACCTCAACAACAAAAAGACAACCAAATTAAAAAATGGGCAAAGGATATTAACAGGCAGTTTGCCAAAGAAGACATTCAGTTGGCTAACAGACACATGAGGAAATGCTCACGATCATTAGCCATTAGAGAAATGCAAATCAAATCTACAGTGAGATACCATTTCACCCCAACAAGGCTAGCGTTAATCCAAGAAACACAAAATAATAAACGTTGGACAGGTTGTGGAGAGGCTGGAACACTTATACACTGTTGGTGGGAATGTAAAATGATACAAACACTTTGGAAATTGATTTGGCGCTTCCTTAAAAAGCTAGAATATATCCTAGACAAGTAATAGCCATCACACGAATAGATATATGCACACTCATGTTCATTGTACCACTATTAACGATAACAAAAAGATGGAAACAACCTAGGTGCCTATCAACAGACAAATGGATAAACAAATTATGGTATATTCACACAATGGAATACTGCTCAACGATAAAGAACAACAATGAATCTGTGAAACACCTTATAACATGGAGGAATTTGCAAGGCATTATGCTGAGTGAATTTAGTCAGTCACAAAAGGACAAATATTGTATAAGACCACTATTATAAG
>NW_004444022.1:138402-148223 GCF_000243295.1 Trichechus manatus latirostris | reverse complement strand
AGGGTCACATAACAATGTATGTATAAATTTTTGTATGAGAGACTAACTTGAATTGTAAACTTTCACTTAAAGCACAACAATAAAAAAAAAAAAAAGAAAAATCAGTGATCCCAGCCCTCATGAAGCTTACATTCTTGCAGGGGGAACCTGACAATAAACAATAAACATAAAGTTGTTGTTAGTTGCTGTTGAGTCGGTTCAACTCATGGTGACCCTATGTGTGCAGAGTAAGACTGCTTGCTCCATAGGGTTTTCAAGGTTGTGACTTTTGGAAGGAGATCACCAGATCTGTCTTCCAAGGTGCCTCTGAGTGGGTTTGAACCTCCAACCTTTCAATTAGTAGTCTAGTGCTTAACCATTTGTCACAACCAGGGACTCCTGAATAAACATAATAAGTAAGTAAATTATACTGGATCTCAGAAAATGATGTTGTTGTTATTAGCTGCTGTCTAATTGGCCCCTGATTGATGATGATCCCTTGCAGAGCAGAATAAAATGCTGTCTGATCCTGCACCAGCCGCATGATCAATTGCAGATCAGACCATTGTGACCCATGCCATTTTCATTGGCTGATTTTCAAAAGTAGATTGCCAGGCCTTTCTTCCTCATCCATCTTAGTCTGGAAGCTCTGCTGAAACCTGTTCAGCATCATAGCTACATGCAGGCCTCCACTGATAAATGGGTGATGGTTGCACTAGAGGTGCATTGGCCAGGAATTGAACCTGAATCTTCCACATGGAAGGCGAGAATTCTACCTTCGAGAATTCTACCATTGAACCAACAATGCCCCTCAGAAAGTGGTAATATTATGAAAACTAGAGCAGAGTAAGGGGGATGGAGGGTGGTGGGTTGCATTATTAAAATAGGGAGATTAGGGTGGGCTTCATAGAAAAGGTGAGATGTGAGCAAAGAAATGAAGGAAGTGAGGGAGTTAGCCAAACATCTATCTGGAGAAAAATCATTCCACTCAAAAGGAACTGCTGGAAGAAAGTTCCTAATGCAGGTGTGTCTTTGGCATGTTTAAGGACCAGCAAGAGGCTAATTTGGCTGGCACTACTACATTAGTGACGGGGAGAGAGACATAGGAGACGTCAGAGAGTTAATAAGGGGCCAAATCATATAAGGTCTTCTAAGACATTGTAGGGACTTTGTAATTTAATTTACTTTGAGTGAAATGGGGAGCCTATCACAGGTTGCAGTTTCCCCAGGAAGGAGACTCTAAAACAAAGTTAATTATGCAGAATGTTTATTAAGCATTTCTCTTAGGGTCAATAGCTACAGAAGAAATGAGAAAGAAGCAGGAAAACAGAAGCAGAAGTAAGGCTGTAGTAAAGACTCAATGACAGTGTCAGCCGTGCTCACGGACACTCTAGAGCTAGAATGGCCTTTCAGAGTTGGACAAGATGGACAGGACTTTAAACTCCTACACTGATCAGCCATTGAATGTGGGCTGCCCCTGGAAGGGATGTGACCTTGGGTGAGTCTGCTTTCTGTAGCTGAGACAACCCCTAAAGGGATGAGAGCTGAGGCTGAGGTAATACGCCTGTCATGCATCTGGGTGGTGCATCTCTGCATCCAGAAAGCCATTGCAGATTTTGAGCAAAGGATTGACCTCACCTACGTTTTTAAAGGATCTCTCTGTTGTGTTGAACACAGGCTATAGTGGGAAAAGGGTGGAAGCAGGGAGACCAGTTAAGGTATTGCAGTAACCCAGGTGAGAGATGATGGTAACTGAGTGGTAACAACGGAAGTGGTAAGAAGTATTTGGATTTGGGATATATTTTGAAAGAAGAGCCAGCAGGATTTTTTGACAAATTGGAAGTGGAATATGAGAGAAATGGAGGAGTCATAGATGACGCCAAGATATTTGGACTAAGCATCTGGAAGGATGGAGTTGCTGTTGACCAAGATGAAGACTGTGGTTTGGTGGTTTGGGTGGGGGTGGAGGGGAGATGAGGAATTTAGTTTTGAACATGTTGACTTTGAAATGTTATTAGGATATCAAAGTGGAGATGTTGAGCAGTTATTTGATATATGAGTCTGCAGAGGTATGATTGATCCGGATACCTGCTGTGATGGTTAAGATTGTGTGTCAACTTGGATGGCCATGATTCTCAGTGTTTACATATGATCACTACCATGATTGAATATGCTGTGAATAGCCAATCAGTTGATAGGGAGTTTCCTTGGGGGTGTGGCCTGCATTTGAATATAAGCAGACATTCTGGCTTTTTGCTCGCTCTGTATCATGCAGCTGCCTCCTGTTCGTCTGACCTCTGGTTCTTGGGACTTGAGCTAGCAGCTTATATGCAGATCCTGGGGTTCGTCGATCTTCACAGCCTGTGAGCGAAGTCCTGCTTTGCAACCTGCCGATCTTCGGTTCGCCACCCTGGCGGCTATGTGAATCGGGAGAAGCCTGTATCCTAATCCACAGACTTGGGACTTTCCAGCCTCTACAATCAAGTGAGCTGTTTCTTTGATATAAATCTCTCTCTCTATATATAGATTTATACACTTTACTGGTTTTGTTTCTCTAGAGAACCTAGCCTAAGACACATGCATATGGGAGTTTTCCGTATATAAACGGTATTTAAAGCCATGAGACTGTCCCTAGGGTAATATGAGATCACCCTAGGGAGTAGCTGTACATACAGAAGAGCTTATGACCATAAGGAGATCAAGGAGAAGAAGAGACACCAGCAAAGGCGACTGAGAATCTGCCACAAGTGAGGTAGGAGGTAAACCAAGAGTATGGTTCCTGAAAGTCCTTCCTTTTTGTCCACCCTCCTGCCTCTTAAGTCTCTTTCTGACAAATTCTTTATATTCAGTCTCAAATGTCATCTCTTCCAAGATGCTTTTCTTTTTTTTTTGCTTTTCATCTCCTTTAAATAAACCTGCTCACCGTCAAGAACCCATACATAACATTTTTTCATTGTATCAAAGTAATGTGTACACTGGTCTGAGAACCTTCAACTCACTCCTTCGTCAGACATCTCTAGAAATGGAGAGGTATTGAGGGACAATGTGCTTTCCCTCAACCCAAGCCAATGTTGTGAACGAGACCAGCAGGTTGACAGGAAACACCTAAAAAGTAAGTGATTTATAATTTAAAAAGAAAAAATTTTCTCTCCATACCCCACAACACAGTAGAAAGCAGAAAGGACAAAAAATGTGCGAATCGGGTAGGTGGGGTGTCACAGAAGAGGGCTTTGTCTTAGTTAGAGTTGAGGGAAGATGGACATCAAAACCCTAGCATAAAACTCAGTTGACTAAGCTCAAAGAACAAAGTTGAGGTCAATGAAAGGAGAGCTCTAGTTCACCTGGGGCTCTATTACGTCAGTCTTCTGTTACTTACACAGAGCCAAGCCCTACCAGCACACCATCATTCAGTGGTTTGGTTCTTCTTACCAGTATTTATCCATGGAACATAGAATATTTCTGGCGCCAATGGAACATAGAATATTTCTGGTACAGATGGCCTCAGCAGGGTCCTCAGTAGTCACCCCAGACCCTGGCCTGTATTGATCTTGCAGAGCTTTCACGCATAGCACCCAATCAAGCTGTTGATTCCCATAGATCTTTGGTTGATTCTCATGTATATTTGTTGACTTGTTATTCTCTGGATACTTGTTGATTGGCTATAGGGCATCACTTGCTTAAACATAGAAGAAACATTGTGCACACACTGTGAAACTCAGCCAGTCACACAATAATTTTATGTGGTTCTTGGCCTTCAGATATATGGGATGCAATCAGTTTCCCAATGTTCGATTGTAACTGTTCCTTATGATATTTGATTCTGCATATGAAGAGAAGGAGAGATTAAGAAATAGTGAGATGGTTGGAGGAAGAGTAGGGAGCGCCATAGTTTTCTAATCCTCACCTCCTATCCCTTTTCTCTCTCCCTCCTTCCTCTCCGTCAATAAAATGTGAGTGGCCTGCACACAAGTACCTCAAGCTACAGGGCAGGAAAAGAACAGATTTCTCAAGGTTGACAATATTTAAAACTCATCCTGGACAAGGAACAGCAGATATTGGAATGAATTTTAATATGACAGTATTCCATCTGAAATTGATGGTGCTTCTTAAAATGCATGGTTCACAGTATGGAGGAAATGTGGTTTGTAAGTCTGTGTGAGAAAATGTGGCCACTGAACTGCATAACAATGTTACATAATTTGCCTGGAGTGAAGACCACCTTTTCGGCCTGGCATTTAAGGTGTTTTATGACCTGGGTCATTTCTCCCTTTCCAGTTTGTCATGGGTTGAATTGTGTTCCCCAAAAATATCTGTCAACTTGGCTGGGCCATGATTCCCAGTATTGTATAATTGTGTACCATTTTGTAATCTGATGTGATTTCCTCATGTGTAGCAAATTCTATCACTATGATGTAATAAGATGGATTAGCGGCAGTTATACTGATGAGGTCCACAAGATTAGATAGTGTCTTAAGCCAATCTCTTTTGAGATATAAAAGAGACAAGTGAACAGAGACACAGGGGGACCTCATACCACCAAGAACGCAGTGCCAGGAGCAGAGGAAATCCTTTGGACCTGAGGTTCCTGCCCTGAGATGCTCCCAGACCAAGGGAAGACTGATGCATCACAAGGACCTTCCTTCCGACAAAGAAAGAAAGCCTTCTCCTGGAGCTGATGCCCTAAATTTGGACTTGTAGTCTACTAGACTGTGAGAAAATAAATTTCTCTTTGTTAAAGCCATTCACTTGTGGTATTTCTGTTACAGCAGCACTGGATGACTAAGACAGAAATCTGGATGACTAAGACACAGTTTCATTACTTGCTGGTTCATTCATCCTGCTCCCTATGCAGCAGGCCATTTCTCTTGTTTAAAATAATCACATCTCAACAAAATTTGAACATAAAGTTTAGTCTAAGCAGTTATTCTATATGCATATAAGGAGACAATTTTGATTCCAGGAAAAGCAAATGGCTGGAAGAAGTTAAGTGCAATGAGATCGGAAGAATGTTATGGGGGTGGCATCTGATCTCCTCTAACTTCACAAGGGGGAAGGGGAATCAAGATCAAAAGCTCAAGGCTGATTTCCATGAGGCAGAGGTCAGACATGCCTCCTCTCTCCACCATCTTTACCAATTCTGACACCAACCATCCCTTCCACAGCATTCTCTACTTCTCTGCTGGGTTAAATAATTCATTGCAATGGCCACACAGAACTCACAGACAATACTCACAGTTATGGGGTTTATTAATGTCATGGGTTGAATTGTGTCCCCAAAAATATGTGTATCAATTTGGCTGGGCCATGATTCCCAGTATTGTGTGATTGTCCACCATTTTGTCATCTGATGGGATTTTTCTATGTGTTGTAAGTCCAACCTCTATGATGTTAATGCGGTAGGATAGGCACCAGTTATGTTAATGAGGCAAACCTCAATCTGCAAGATTGGATTGTGTCTTGAGCCAACTTCTTTTGAGATATAAAAGACAGAAGTGAGCAGAGAGACAGGGAAACCTCATATCACCAAGAAAGCAGCACAAGGAGCACAGCACGTCTTTGGACTGGAGGTTCTTGCACTGAGAAGCTCCCAGCCAAGGGAAGATTGATAATAAGGACCTTCCTGCAGAGCCGACTGAGAGAGAAAGACTTCCCCTGGAGCTGATGCCCTAAATTTGCACTTGTAGCTTACTAGACTTTGAGAAAATAAACTTATCTTTGTTAAAACCATCCACTTGTGGTATTTCTGTTATAGCAGCACTAGATGACTAAGACAATTAAGGAAGTAACATGTTACAATTCAGGTTCAGGAAAACTCAGGAAGGATACAGTTCTTCCATCAGGACAACTTCTTCTCTCTCTGGCCCCTTGGCCTCTGCCCTGCTCAGGCAAGTTTTACAAAGCTGTTTAGCTCTGCCATAAGCACCCCAAGGCACCCTACTCTGCCAGTAAGCCTCAGCCTGAGGGCACTCAGCTCTAGCTCTGTGGGTCAGCAGACCTAGCTCCACCAAGTGTCCCGAGGCATCCTACTCCTCCAGAAAGCCTCCTGCCCAAAGGCAGCTATTTCGCTTCATGGGTCAGGAAGCCCACTGCACCTTCTCCTGTCGCCGTTTCTCTGCCACCGTTTCTCACAGTCTTCAGTGTTACAGCTCTCTCTCTCGGTTTCCTGGTTGCAGGAGTTCCTCAGTGCAGAGATTCCAGGTCCAAAGGATGCACTCTGCTCTTGTCTCTTCTTCCTTGGTGGTGGTGAGATTCTTCCCATCTCTGGGATGGCTCATTTTAAGCCTAGCGGGATGACAAAATGGACCAATCCCCTTGGTGGGCCACAATTACCTTATTTGCACAGTCCCACCCAATCACTTGGGTGGGGGTTAGAAGATTATGGTGAGAAAGGCCACACAAAAGCAACCCATTGCACCACAAAGGCTTATAGAGAAGAAGGAAAAATATAGGCCAAACATTAGCTAATCTTAACATGATTGACTGAATACTGCCCTCCCTCTTTTACTGAGATTAACTGATATCAGGTCACAAGATTGCTCCTGACTCTCCACCCATCAATATCTTTTGAAATTTAACTTTAGTAACACTGGCTTCAAACTGGAAAGAAAAGATTTGCAACTTCGAGTGAAAGAAAAGCCCCAAGCAGGATTAATTCTTGTCAGAAATTTCTTTAGAGTGAATATTTGGTTTCCTGAGTAAGAAAACCTTAAAATCAAAGTAAGATGTCTTTTATTAATTTTTCCCTTTGGCATATGTATATACCACATTTTGTTAATCCATTCATCTGTCGATGTACACTTGGATTGTTTCCACCTTTTGGCAATGGTGAATACTACTGCAATGAATATTGGTGTACACATATCTGTTTGAGTCCCTGCTTTCAAGTCTCTTGGGTATATACCTATGAGTGGAATTGTTGAGTCTTCTTCCAGAGGGAACACGCAAGAATCAAATTGACTACATATGTGGAAACAGAGGATGGAAAAGAACAGTCAGAACAAGGCCAGGGGCCGACTGTGGAACAGAACATCAATAGCTTATATGCAAGTTCAAGTTGAAGCTGAAGAAAATTAGAACGAGTCCAAGAGCCAAAGTATGACCTTGAGTATATCCCACCTGAATTAGAGACCATCTCAAAATAGATTTGACACATTGAACACTAATGACCCAAGACCAGATGCATTGTGGAATGACATCAACATGAAGAAAGCAAGAGGTCATTAAAAAGACAAGAAAGAAAGAAAAGACCAATATGGATGTCAGAAGAGACTCTGAAAGTTGCTCTGGAACGTACAGTAGCTAAAGTGAAAGGAAGAAATGATGAAGTAAAAGAGCTGAACAGAATATTTCAAAGGGCAGCTCAAGAAGACAAAGTAAACTGTTATAATGAAATGTGCAAAGACCTGGAGATAGAAAACCAAAAGAGAAGAACACGCTCAGCATTTCCCAAGCTGAAAGAACTGAAGAAAAAATTCAAGCCTCTAGTTGCAATATTGAAGGATCGTTTGGAGAAAATATTAAACAATTCAGGAAACATGAAAAAAAGATAGAAGGGACTTCCGGGCAACATGGCGCTGTAGTCAGAAGCACCACACTGTCCCTCTGCAGCAAAGATCAGAAAAACTAAGTCAAACAGAGTAACACGTCAATCCTGAAACCCTAAGCATCAAATGAAGAGATAACGAACTCAGCCAAACACCAAATGGAATAAGAAACTGACCAAAAACAGAGAGCAAGGAGAGATACATGCAGAGGTCCCCTATCAGCTACCATGGCATGAATCCTCCATCTTGGACTCCTATCAGAGATCAGCGAACAGGAGGTACGAGAAAGCAGCTTCACGGAGCTTCCGGCAGGAGACAGAACAACCAGTAACCCATGATATAGGCTTTCCCACCCCCCACACTTCTTCACCCCCACTTAGCCTCCTCTGCTTCCTGCAGCCACAGTCTATTGGCTGGGAAGCACAAGCTTCCCCCCAGAGCCGCTTGGATACCATCCGCCTGCACTGGCAAGCTCCCTGAGTGTCATGTGTTGGCTGCTGGTGTTGCTTTTGTCTGCCTGTTTAGATTTCTTCCTTACATCTCACCACCTCCTCCTCCTTTCTCTCAAATACCTGGCTCCGTGTGCCATCTTTACTTCTTCCCAAAAGACTGCGAAACACTGCTTGACTGTGAAACTGCTTCCCGGCCAGTGCCACTACATTAGTGGGACTCATGGGGCTTTTTTGTTTGTTTATTTGTTTGATTTGTTCTGTTTTGATTTGTTTGTTTTCTTTTTCTTTTCTCAGCTTGGGAGACACTTTCTAGCCGGGCAGTGCTGCGCAGCTTGGAAGATAGTTCCTTACTCTGCGCAGATGCACAGGGAAATCCCTGGGGGCATTTCTTTTTTCTTCCTTTTTTTTTTTGTTTTTTTGTTTGTTTTTCTTTTATTTCTTTTCATTTCATTGTTTAGTTTTCTTCTATCCCTTATTCCTTTTTGTCTTTCTTCATTTCCAGTTTCTTGATTTATTCATTTTTTTTATTTTACCCTTTTTCTTTATTTTATTTTTTTTTTTGCATTTTTGTTTTTCCCCATTTCTCAGTTCCTCATCTCTCCACTCCAATAGAAAGCTCGCTTAGCACTCTTTTTTGTTTGTGTGTGTGTTTCTGGCTCCTGTTCCTCTCTCCTCTCTCTCATCTTTCTCATACCCATCTTAGCTCCACACATCACAATCTACCCCCTCCTTCCTGCCTACCTGCACCGTGTGCTTAACATCACACTCCCAAGCAGCACGGGCACAGCCTACTGGAACATGCCTTGCACTGATTTCCGGTACACATTGTCAGCCCTGGTACGTGCCACAAAAACCCTATCCCAGAAACTCCCCTTCAGCTGGACCTGCCCTCTGGTAACATACCTGAATGACTGAACTCACCCATTGGAGAAGGAGGTGAAAAGTATCGTGCCCACAGACGAGCAAATAACCAAGAACGCACAGCCCGCCTGCTCAGATATAACCAAATAAAACAAAAAAGAAGGATGAAACAATCTACAATCAGTAAACAAGAAAATAACCACCGAATGCCCCGAAGACAGCAGACAATATCAAAATATTTACAAAAACAGGACAAGATGGTTCCAGTAGATGGCAAAATAAAACACCAGATAACCTTCCAGTAGAAGAAAACACACTAGACCGAACTGATAGGGAATTCAAATCTCTAATATTCAGAATTACCCAAGAGTTGAAGCAAAAAGCAGACAAAAAGGAGGAAAAAAATAGATAAATTCATGGAAAAGGCAGACAAATTCATGGAAAATACAGACCAAAAAAAAGGAAGAATTCAAGAAAATAATACAGGAGCAAAATGGTAAAATAAATTCACAACTAGAAACCATACAAAAACAACAATTAGAAATCCGAAAGATAAACAACAAGATTTCAGAAGTGGACAGTGTCATAGAAGGGCTGAGGAGCAGATTTGAAATGATGGAAGATAGGATCAGCGAAATTGAAGACAAACACTTGGATACAACTCTGAGAAAAAATGGGAAAAAAAAGAACAAAGAAAAATGAAGAAACCCTGAGAATTATGTGGGATACAATCAAAACCAAAAATCTGTGAGTGATCAGAGTTCAAGAACAGAGGGAGAAAAGAGAAAACACAGAGAGGATCTTTGAAGAATTGCTTACAGAAAACTTCCCCAATATCATGAAAGATGAAAAGCTGGCCATCCAAGAAGCTCAACGAACCCCATATAGGATAGACCGCAAAAGAAAATCACCAAGGCATATCATAATCACATTCGTCAAAAGGAAAGACAAACAAAGAATCCTGACGGCAGCTCAAGAAAAACAA
>NW_004444022.1:127100-137283 GCF_000243295.1 Trichechus manatus latirostris | reverse complement strand
TACTGGGGAAGCCAGCACAGCTTGTACAATGAAAGGTCATGGAAGCTCCATAGACACTTCCAAACTCCATGAGGGACTAAATTGCTGGGCAGAGGGCTGTGGGGACCATGGTCTCAGGGAACATATAGCTCAATGGGCATAACACAGTTTATAAAGGCAATAATAATAATAATTTGGAAAAGGATAGTGAGAATAGCAGCATAACTGGAAGAATGTAATCGATGTCACTGAATTGTACATGTAGAAATTCTTGAAATGGTGTGAATTTGGCTATGTATATTTTCACCAAAAAATAGTTCCTCAAGGTCGAGAAGGGAGAGTGTTGACACGTCATGGGGTTGTTAAGCAGTGTCCTAAAGCATTATGTGTGCTGACGGTTTAATGAGAAACTATTTGTTCTGTGAACCTTCATCTAAAGTACAATAAAAATATTAAAAAGAAGACAGAAGGAATACGCAGAGTCACTGTACCAAAAATAATTGGTTGACGTTCAACCATTTCAGGAGGTAGCATATGATCAAGAATCGATTGTACTGAAAGAAGAGGTCCAAGCCTGCACTGAATGCATTGGCAAAAACAAGGCTCCAGGAATTGACAGAATACCAATTTAGATGTTCAACAAACAGATGCAGCGGTGGAAGTACTCAGTCATCTATGCCAAGAAATTTAGAAGACAGCTAGCTACCTGGCCAACCGACTGGAAGAGATCCATATTTGTACCCATTCCAAAGAAAGGAGATCCAACAGAATGCAGAAATTATGAAACAATATCATAATATCACACACAAGTAAAATTTTACTGAAGATCATTCAAAAGCACTTGCTTTGGGCATCAACAGGGAACTACCAGAAATTCAAGCTGGATTCAGAAGCGGACATGGAACAAGAGGTATCATTGCTGATGTCAGATGGATTCTGGCTGAAAGCAGAGAGTATCAGAAAGATGTGTACCTGTGTTTTATTGACTATCCAAAGGCATTCTACTGTGTGGATCACGACAAATTATGGATAACATTGCCAAGAAGGAAAATTCCAGAACACTTAATTGTGCTCATGAGGAACCTGTACTTAGACTAACAGGCAGTTGTTCAAACAGAACAAGGAGATACTGCAAGGTTTAAAGTCAGGACAGGTGTGTGTCAGGTTGTATCCTTTAACCATACTTATTCAGTCTGTATGCTGAGCAACTAATCTGAGAAGCTGGACTATATGAAGAAGAACGGAACATCAGAATTGAAGGAAGACTCATTAACAGCAATATGCAGATGACACAACCTTGCTTGCTGAAAGTAAAGAGGACTTGAAGCACTTATTGATGAAGATCAAAGACCACATCCTTCAGTATGGATTACACTTCAACATAAAGGAAACAAAAATCCTCACAACTGCATCAGTAAGCAACATCCTGATAAACAAAGAAAAGATTGAAGATGTTGAGGATTTCATTTTGCTTGGCTCCACAATCAACACCCAAGGAAGCCGCAGTCAAAAAATCAGATGATGCATTGCACTGGGCAAATCTGCTGCAAGAGATCGCTTTAAAGTGTTAAAAAGCAAAGATGTCACTTTAAGGACTACGGTATGCATGACCCAAGCCATGGTGTTTTCAATCACCTCATATGATGTGAAAGCTGGACAGTGAATAAGGAAGACTGAAGAAGACGACGCTTTTGAATTATGGTGTTGGCGCAGAATACTGAATATACCATGCACTGCCAGAAAAACGAACAAATCTGTCTTGGAAGAAGTACAGCCACAATGCTCATTAGAAGCAAGGGTGGTGAAACTGTCTCACATATTTTGGACATGTTATCAGGGGGATCAGTCCCTGGAAAAGGACACCATGCTTGCTAAAGTAGAGGGTCAGCGAAAAAGAGGAAGACCCTCAACGAGATGAACCGACGCAGTGGCTGCAACAATGGGCTCAAACAGCAAAGATTGTGAGTATGGCAGAGGACAGGGCAGTATTTCATTCTCTTTCACATAGGGTCGCTATGAATCGGAATCGGCTCCACGGCACCTAAGAACAACAATATGGTAATTCTATATGTAACTTTTTGAGGAACCTCCAAACTCTTTGCCATGGTGGCTGTGTCATTTTACATTCCCAGCAGTAATGCATGAGGGTTCCAATTTCTCCAAGTCCTCACCAGCACTTGTTTCTTTTTTTTTCTCCTTATAATAGCCATCCTGGTGGGTTTTTGGAGCCCTTATGGTGTAGTGGTTAAGAGCTTGGCTGCTAACTAAAACTTGGGAAGTTCGAATCCACCAACCGCTTTTGGAAACCCTATGGGACAGTTCTACTCTGTTCGGTAGGGTCGCTATGAGTCGGAATCAACTCGAAGGCAATGAGTTTGATTTGGTTTTTAGTGGGTGTGAGGTGTTATCTTATTGTGGTTTTGATTTGCATTTCTCTAATAACTAACGATTTCAAGTATCTTTTCATGTGCTTATTGGACATTATTCTTTGGAGAAATGTTTATTTAAGTCCTTTGCCCATTTTTAAAATTGGGTTGTCTTTTTGTTGAGTTGTAGGAGCTCTTTATATATTCTTTATATTAAACCCTTATTAGATATATGGTTACCAAATATTTTCTCCCATTCTATAAGTTGTCTCTTAAAGTCCTTTGATGCATTAAAAAATTTAATTTTGATGCAGTGCAATTTATTTATTTTCTTTTTTATTGCTCATGTTTTTTGGTGTCATATCTAAGAATCCATTGTTAAATGCTACGTCCTGAAGCATTACCCCTATGTTTTCTTCTAAGGGCTTTAGAGCTTTAGTCATTATTAGTCATGAGTCAAAATCGACTCAATGACAATGGGTTTGGTTTTTTTTTTTTTTTTTTTTTTTGGTTTAGTCATTATTTAGTCATATTTAGGTCAATAATCTATTTTGAGTTAATTTTCGTATATGGTGTAAGGTATGGGTCCAACTTCATTCTTTCCATGTATAGATTCAGTTGTTGCAGCACCATTTATTGAAAAGACTTTTCTTTCCCCAAAGAATGGCCTTCGCACTCTCATTGAAAATCAATTGTCCAAAGTTGTATGGGTTTATTTCTGAACTATGAATTCTATTCTATTGGTCTGTATGTCTATCATACCAGTATCACACTGTTTTGATTACTATAGCTATATAGAATGTTTTGAATTCAGGACGTGTGTATCCTCCTGCTTTGTTCTTCTTTTTCAAGATTGTTTTGTCTGTTTGGGACCCCTTGCCATTCCATATGAATTTGAAGATAACCTTTTCCATTTCTGGAGGAAAAAAAAAAAAGACTTTTGGAATCTGGATAGGGATGGCACTGAATCACTATATTACTTTGGGCAGTACACTCACTCCTCACTTATTGATTGTCTTGTTATCTGACATTGTGCATTTACAACAATAGTAAAAAATATGATATCTGACTTTTTCACATTAATGGCATACTCTGGGAATAACAAATGCTGAGGTGCAAGGCAAAAGTAACACTGGCTGTGATGGTTAAGGTTATGTGCCATCTTGGCTGGGCTATGATTCTCAGTGGTTTGACGATTATGTAAAGATGTAATTTGTCAGTTATGTAATGATGTAGTCATCTTCCATTTTATAATCTGATGTGGTCATCTTCCATTTTCAAGTAACACTGATTTTGCATAACAACTTGTTCTTTGGAGCCTAACCATGTCAATAAGTGAGAGTGGGTTAAGATGGACATCTTAACAATATTAAGTCTTCCAATCCATGAACATGGGATGTCTTTCTGTTTTTCTATATATTCTTTACATTCTTTCGGCAATATTTTACAGTTTTCGGCATACAAGCCTTTCACCTCCTGGGCTAAATTTATTCCTAGGTATTTCATTCTTTTGAAGCCCTGGTGGCACAGTGGTTAAGAGCTCAGCTGCTAAGCAAAAGGTTGGCAGTTAGAAACCACCATATGCTCCTTGGAAACTCTATGAGGCAGTTCTACTCTGTCCTGTAGGGTCACTATGAGTGGGAATCGACTCGACGGCAATAAGTCTGTGATTTTATTCTTTTAGATGCTATCGTAAATGAGATTGTTGTCCCTGATTTGTTTTTCATATTGTTAATTTCTGGTGTGCAGAAACAACTGATTTTTGTGTATTGATCTTGTACCCTGCAACTAAAACTTTGCTGAATGCATTTGTCTTAGTCATCTAGTGCTGCTCTAACAGAAATACCACAAGTGGATGGCTTTCACAAAGAGAAATTTATTTTCTCACAGTCTAGTAGGATAGAAGTCCAAATTCAGGGCATCAGCTCCAGGGGAAGGCTTTCTGTCTCTGTCAGCTCTAGATTAAGGTCCTCGTCATCATCAGTAATTCCCCGGACTAGGACCTTCTCTGCAGGTCCAAAGGACGTGCTCTGGTCCCGGTGCTTCTTTCTTGGTGGTATGAGGTCCCCACTCTCTGCTTGCTTCCCTTTCCTTTTATCTCTTACAAGAGATAAAATGTGGTGCAGGACACACCCCAGGGAAACTCCCTTTACATTGTATCAGGGTTGTGACCTGGGTAAGGGTGGTGTTACAATCCCACTCTAATCCTCTTTAACATAAAATTATAATCACAAAATGGAGGCCAACCACACAGTTCTGGGAATCATGGCCCAGCCAAGCTGATACACACATTTTTAGGGGGACATAATTCAAACCATGACAGCATTTATTAGCTCTATTAGCTTTCTTGCAGATCCTTTGGATTTTCTACGTATAGGATGGTGTAATCTACAAACAGAGATAGTTTTACTTCTTAGTTTCCAATTTGAATGCTTTTTATTTGTTTTTCTTGCCTAATTTCTCTGTCTAAAACTCCCAGTACAATGTCAAATAACAGTGGTGAAAATGAGGATTTTTGTCTTTCTCCTGATCTTAGGGGGGAAGCTTTAATGATGTTAATTGTAGCTTTTTCATAAGTTCCCTTCATCATGTTGAGACATTCCACTCCTAATTTGCTAAGTGTTTTTATAATGAAAGAGTATTGGATTTTGTCAAATACCTTTTCTGCATCGGTTGAGATGATCATGTGGTTCTTTCCCTTCATTCTACTAATGTGGTGTATTACATTGATCTTCTAATGTTGAACCATCCTTGCATCCTGGGTTTAACCCCATTTCATCATGGTGTATAATCCTTTAATATGCCACTAGTATTGGTTTGCTAATATTTTGTTGAGAATTTTTGCATCTATATTCATAAGAGATATTGATCTGTAATTTTCTTTCCTTCTAGTGTCCTTATCTGGCTTTGTTATCAGGGTAATGCTGGCCTTTTAGGATGAGTTAGGAAGTGTTCCCTCCTCCTCTATACTTTTGAAGAGATTGAGCAGGAATGGTGTTAATTCTTTCGTAAATGTTTGGTAGAGTTCACCAGCGAACGCTTGTGGTCCTGGACTTTTCTTTGTTTGGAGGATTATGATTACTGATTCAGTCTCTTCACTTGTTATACATCTCTTGAGATTTTCTACTTCTTCTTGAGTCAATTTAGGTAGTTTGTGTTTTCTAGGATTTAGTTCATTTTGTCTAGGTTATCTAATTTGTTGACACAGAGTTGTTCCTAGTAGTCTCTTACAATCCTTCTTATTTCAGTAGTAATGGTGCCTCTTTCATTTCTTATTTTAGTTAATTTTGTCATCTCTGTTTTCTTTGTCTGTCTGCTAACAGTTTGTTGATTTTATTGATCTTTTCAAAGGAACAACTTTAGGTTTCCTTGATTCTCTCTATTGTTTTTATATTCTTTGTTTCATTTATCTCTGCTCTAATGTTTATTATTTCCTTTCTCTGGTAGGTTTCAGCTTAGTTTGCTCTTCTCTTTTTAGTTTCCCAATATGTAAAGTTAGGTTATTGATTTGAGATCTTTCCTCTTTCTTAATGAAGGAGTTTACAGCTATAAATTTCCTCTGAGCACTGCTTTTGCTGCATCCTGTGGGTTTGGTAATTTGTGCTTTCATTTTCATTCATCTCTAAGTATTTTCTACTTTCCCTTGTGATTTACTCTTTGACCCATTGGTTGTTTAATACTTTTGTTGTTGAATTTTAATATCTTGTGGAATTCCCAGTTTTCCTTGTGTTATTGATTTCTAATTTTATTCCATTGTGGTCAGAGAAAATGCTTTATATAATACAATCTTTCTAAAATTATTTGAACTTGTTCTGGGGCCTAAATTACAGCCTGTCCTGGAGAATGATCCACGTGCACTAAAGAAGAATGTGTATTATGCTGTTGTTGAGTGGGGTGTTCTGTACATGCGGTCTAGTCACTTCATAGTGTTCCTTAAGTTTGCTATTTTTTATTGATCTTCTGTCTAGGTGTTCTATCCATTATTGAAAGTGGAATATTGAAGTCTCCAACTATTATTGTAGAACTGTCTATTTCTCCTTTCAATTCTATCAGAGTTTGCTTTATATATTTTTGGCTCTATTGCTCAGTGCATATATAATTGTTATATCTTCTTGATGAATTGACCCTTTTAGTATTATATAAACCTTTCATTACTAAATTTTTACTTTTTAAAAAAATTTTTTGATGCTATGTGTTTTCAGTAATTATAGCATACTGATTAAAAATCAATTCAGAATTTTTAATGAGTTATCAATTTTGACATATATTATTTAGTAATACAAGCCACCAATAAGTTGAGTAGCACTGTGGTGCCACTGATCTGTGGTATCACAATATACCGACAAGAACTAAATACACAGTTTATTGTGAGTGCCTTTCCATTAGGTTACATGGGGAACCTCTGGTTTTCCAAATATGATACAGAAAAACCAAAACAAACATATCGGGACTCCCTAAAGATCACATAAGAAAGCCAAAATCATGCTTGCAAACCTTATCTCACAAAAATAAAGGGAAAAAAGGCAGAAGTTTATAAAACTAATACATCCAGGAAGCATCACCTAATAAAAGGCTCAACTTACACAACAATGAGTCTCCAACTAAGGTCTCCTGAGCTTCACGCATTTCAAGAAGGACCCACATTGACACTAACTGCATTAGAACTTGAACAACATACTACCTATGAAGTCCAGGTTGAAGCCCTTGTGGTGCAGTGGTTAAGCGTTTGGCTATTAACCAAAAGGCCAGCAGTTAGAATCCATAGGCCACTCCTTGAAAACCCTATGGGGCAGTTCTACTCTGTCCTATAGGGTTGCTATGAGTTGGAATAAAGTCTATGGCAACGTGTTTGGTTTTTGTTTTTTTATGAGGTCCAGAGGCATAAAAAGTGGCCAGTATACCGTTACATCAATAGTAACAAAACGGATAATGCCCTTCATTTTCTAGAGTAACAGATTTTGATTTAAAGCATATTCTGTTCAATATTAATATAGCCACTACTGCTCTCTTTTGCCTACTATTTGCATAAAATATTCTTCCTATCCTTTCACTTTCAACCTACCAGCGTCTTTGGGTCTAAACTGGGTCTCTTGTAGACAACATAGAGTTGGATCAGGTTTTCTTATCAATTTTGCTACTCTCTGCCTTTTTATTGGAGAGTGTAACACATTTTCATTTTAACTATCATTATGGAAGGACTTACTTCTGCCATTTTGCTATCTGCATTTTGTGTGTCTTCTACCTTTCTCCCCCTCTCATTTCCTCCAACACTGCCAAGTTTTCTGTTTAGTTGATTTTTCAAGTAAACAATTTTTATTCTTTTCTCATTTGATATTGTGTATTTTTTAGATATTTTCTTTTTGGTTACCATGAAGATTATATTTATTATCCTAAATTTATAACAGCCTAGTTTAAACTGATATCAATTTGACTTCAATAACATGCAAAAACTCTGTTCATATAACACTCACCCTCCTCTTAGGTTGTTGTCACAAATTACATCTTTTTTTATTGTCCTGAAAATATGCACAACAAAACATTCACCAATTCAACAGTTTCTACCTGTACAATTCAATGACATTGATAACACCCTTCATGCTGTGCCACCCCATCCCTATCTTTTTAACAAATTATTCCACCACTGTTAACACAAACTGATTGTCCCCCAATCAAAAACTCCTCCTTTCCCCCTTCCTTCTACCTCTAGTAACCACTAATAAGCTTTGGTTTCTATATGTTTGCTTATTTCATATAACTGAGGTCATACAGTGTTTGTCCTTTTGTTACTGACTTATTTTGTCCACATAATGTTTTCAAGTTTCATCTATGCTGTGGCAGGTATCAAGCCTTCATTTCTCTTTATGGCTGAGTAATATTTCATTGTATGTATATACCACATTTTGTTTATCCATTCATTTGTTGACGTCCATTTTGGTTGTTTCCACCTTTTGGCTATTGTGAATAATGCTGCAATGAATATTGTTGTACAAGTTTCTGTTTACCTTCGCACTTTCACTTCTTTTGAGTACATACCTAAGATTGGGATTATTAGGTCATATGGTGGTTTCATTTTCAACCTCTTGAAGAACCACCAAATTATTTCTACAGTGGCTGTACCATTTTAAATTCCATCAGCAGTAGATGAGGGTTCCAATTTCTTCGCATCCTCTTCAACATTTCTTGTTTTCATTTTTTTTTTATAATTACCATTCTCATGGTGGTGAGGTGGTATATCACATGGTTTTGATTTGCATCTCCCTAATACCCCACGCATCTATCAGTTTGTTGTACTGTAGGTGCTTGCATGTTCCTGTGATGCCGGAAGATATACCATGGGTATTCAAATACCAGCAGGTCACCCGTGGCAGAAAGATATCAGCTGAGCTTCCAGACTAAGACAGACTAGGAAGAAGGACCTGGCGGTCTACATCTGAAAGGAATTAGCCAGTGAAAATCTTATGAATAACAGCAGAACATTGTCTTATATAGTGCCAGAAGACGAGTCCCTCAGGTTGGAAGGCATTCAAAAGACAGCGAGGGAAGAGCGGCCTCCTCAAAGTAGCGTTGACCTTAATGAAGTGGATAGAGTCAAGCTTTCAGGACCTTCATCCGCTGATGTGGCACAACTCAAAATGAGAAGAAACAGCTGTAGCATCCATTAATAATCAGAACATGGAATGCACAATATCAATGGAACACATAAAAATCAATATCCTAGGCATTAGTGAGTTGAAATAGACTGTTACTGGCCATTTTGAATCAGACATTCATATGGTCTACTATGTTGGGAATGACAAATTGAAGAGGAAAGGCATTGCATGAATTGTCAAAAAGAACATTTCAAGATATTTTCTGAAGTACGACGTTGTTAGTGATAGGATAATATCCATACGCCTACAAAGAAGACCAATTAATATGACTATTATTCAAATTTAAGCACCAACAACTAAGGCCAAAGGTGAAGAAATTGAAGATTTTACCAGCATCTACACTCTGAAATTGATCGACCATGCAGTCAGGATGCATTGATAATAACTGGTGATTGGAATGCTAAAGTAGGAAACAAAGAAAATAAGGCCTTGGTGATAAAAATGACTCCGGAGATAGCATGATAGAATTTTGCAAGACCAACAACTTCTTCACTGCAAATGCCTTTTTTCAACAACATAAATGGCAACTACACACCTGGACCTTGCCAGATGGAATACACAGGAATCAAATCGACTACATGTGTGGAAAGAGACGATGAAAAAGTTAAATATCATCAGTCAGAACAAGGCCAGGGGCCGACTGCGGAACAGACCATCAGTTGGTCATATGCAACTTCAGGTTGAAGCTGAAGAAAATTAGAACAAGTCCATGACAGTCAAAGTATGACCTTGAGTATATCTGACCTGAATTTAGAGACCACCTCAAGAATAGAATTGACGCGTTGAACACTAAAGACTGAAGATCAGACGAGTTGTGGAATGATACCAAGAACATCATACATGAAGAAAGGAAAAGATCATTAAAAAAAGTCAGTAAAGAAAGAAAAGACCAAAATGGATATCAGAAGAGATTCTGAAACTTGTTCTTGCCCATCAAGTAGCTGAAGCGAATGGAAGACATGATGAAGTAAAAGAGCTGAACAGCAGATTTCAAAGGGCGAGTCGAGAAGACTAAGTAAACTATTATAATGACATGTGCAAAGACCTGGAGTTACAAAACCAAAATGGAAGAACACACGCAGCATTTCTCAAGGTGAAAAAACTGAAGAAAAAGATTCAAGCCTCTAGTTGCAATATTGAAGGAGTTTATGGAGAAAATACATTAAATATAATAAAAAATTATTATAT
>NW_004444022.1:118737-126073 GCF_000243295.1 Trichechus manatus latirostris | reverse complement strand
TTGAAGTTGTGAAGGATTTCATTTTACTTGGATCCACAATCAATACCCATGGAAGCAGCAGTCAAGAAATCAAAAGACGTATAGCATTGGGCAAATCTGCTGCAAAAGACCTCTTTCAAGTGCTGAAAAGCAAAGATACCACCTTGAAGACTAAGGTGCACCTGACCCAAGCCATGGTATTTTCAATTGCATCATAAGCATGCAAAAGCTGGATAGTGAATTAGGAAGACCAAAGAAGAATTGACGCCTTTGAATTGTGGTGTTGGCGAAGAATACTGAATATACCATGGACTGCCAGAAGAATGAACAAATCTGTCTCATGGAAGAAGTACAACCAGAATGCTCCTTAGAAGCAAGGATAGGGAGACTATGTCTTACATACTTTGGACATGTTGTCAGGAGGGATCAGTCCCTGGAGAAGGACATTATGCTTGGTAAAGTACATGGTCAGCGAAAAAGAGGAAGACCCTCGAGGACATGGATTGACACAGTGGCTGCAACAATGGGCTCAAGCATAACAATGATTGTGAGCATGGCAAAGGATCAGGCAGTGTTTAGTTCCGTAGTACATAGGGTATGGTTAAAGGATACAACCCTGATGCACACGTTTCTTGACTTTAAACCATGCAGTATCTCCTTATTCTTTTCGAACAACTGCCTCTTGATCTATGTTCAGGTTCCTCAAGAGCACATTTAAGTGTTCTTGAATTCCTATTCTTTGCAATGTTACCCATAATTTATTATGATCCACATAGTTGAATGCCTTTTCAAGGTCAGTAAAACACAGGTAAACATCTTTTTGGTGTTCTCTGCTTTCAGCCAAGATCCATGTGCCATCAGCAATGATATCCTTCGTTCCATGTCCTCTTCTGAATCTGGCTTGAGTTTCTGGCAGTTCCCTGTCAATGTACTGCTGCAGTCAGTTTTGAATGATCTTCAGCAAAATTTTACCTGTGTGTGATATTTTTCAATAATTTCTACAATCTTTATAATCCGAGAAGCTGAACTATACGAAGAAGAATGGGGCATCAGGATTGGAGGAAGACTAGTTAACAACCTGCTTACTCGTTGTTGTATAGAAACCCAACTGATTTTTCTGTGTTGACCTTGTATGCTGCCGTTTCGCTGAATTCCTTTCTACCGGCTTTCTTGTGGAATCTTTAGGATTTTCCATGCATAGGATAATATCATCTACAAAAAGCGATAATTTTATTTCCTCCTTCCTGATTTGGATAGCTTTTGTTTATTTATTTTTTCTTTCCTAATTACTGTAATACTTCCAGTACGATGTTGAATAGCAGTGGTGAAAATAGGCATCCTTGTCTTGTTCCTGATCTTAATGGGAAAGCTCTAAGTCTTTCTCCATTGAACATGATGTCAGCTGTGGGTTTTTTATAAATGTCCTTTATTATATTGAGGAATTTCCCTTCTATTCCTAGCTTGTTGAGTGTTTCTATCTTGCAAGGGTGTTGAATTTTGTCAAATGCATTTTCTGCATCAATTGACATGATCATGTGGTCCTCTTCCCTTATTCTATTAATGTGGTGTATTACATTGATTTTCTAATGTTGAACTACCCTTGTGAGATGGGCAGCAGAAACAGGCAGCCCCTGGACAGTGGCTGGGTACGGCTAAGCTAAAACCCCAGAGTGAAAAATAAGGGACCTGGGAGAATATCTGACAGAATCAGTCTGAGGTGCCTGTGCAGGCGAAGAACAACGCACGCATGGGCAGAGCCTCAACTTGTCCACCTGGCAACATATCACAGAGATGTCGCAAACCGAGGGGGTGGGGCTGGGAGAAGCTAAGTCACCATTTTCCCTTCACTGAGGCTATCTTGTGAATCCCGAACCCCAGTGCAACTGCATGGACCTGATGACAAGGACATCGTTATAGAAGTTGTCCACCAATCCTTATGGATCACTTTCCTGAGTACACCCTGAAGAAGAACCCCCACTATGTTTTCCTCCCAATATAAACCCCTGTGCCTGCCGATCGGGGAGCCATCTTGGCGATGCAGGTCCCGGTGTACTCCTTTGCTTGGCCAACCAAATAAAGTTTTCTTATTTCGCTTTCACCCGACCCGTGTCTCAGAGTCACGCTGAGTGAGCGAGACCTGGAGGACTGGTAACATTTTGGTGAGCCAGTCAGGAGCCCACTGCTTGGTGTGTGGGGTTTTCCAGTCCTGATCCGACAAGGACCTCAGCAGCTGGTAGCAGGACCGCTTGTTCCATCTGGGCCCCTCTTCAAATTCTAGACAGATGCATTCCAAACCCATCGGTGACTCTGGAAAGCAAGGTAAGAAATCTGCAGTAATCCAATAAGCGCAAATTCTGGTCAATTCGAATCCTGTCAGGTCTGTAAGGTAGTCCATGGTAGACAGGACTAGACCCCTGTCAACTGGTGGGTGCCCCTCTGGGTTGAAGGGAGCATCCTTCTCTCTGGGTGTATCTGGAACTAGTATTTTTTTGTCTGTCTGTCTTTGTGCAAGAGAGTAGGAGTAAGAACATGGGTAATACTAAAAGCATTCCTGAGTGTTCACCCTTAGGGTGTATTTTAAAGAACTGGGATAAATTCAGCTATGATCCTATGAAAAAGAAGAAGCTAATTTTCTTACGTAATACTGCTTGACTGCGGTATTGTCTAGGGGACCAAGAAAAGTGGTCCTTGAACAGATCACTGAACCACAACACCATCCTTCAGCTAGATTTATATTGCACAAGAAATGTTAAGTGGGATGAATAACATTATGTGGGAGTCTTCATGTCATTGTATAATGATGAGGAAACTCAGAAGGCTTGTAAAATCTGTGTACAAAAAGAAAAGGAAAAAGCCCACCACAACACTGCCAGTGCTAGTGGTGGATGACACTTTGACCCTCTGGGGCTGCCACAGCCTCCTCCAAATTACCCCCTTTCTCCTGCTCCTGCCCCAGCTGCTGTGGGCAGCTCTCCTTCCGGACCTGTGCCGGGTGGGGGAGGGGCTGTCAGGGGAGGGGCAAGTGGGCTGGTGGGAAGGGCAGGGAGCATGCTCTTGCCCCCCTGCTTGGCAACGGTCCTTTCCCAGAGCATGAAGGGAGGGTGGACAGTCAAATGGGAAAGCAGGGCTGTCCAAGTGTCCTGGAGGTCTTCCCTTGCTGCCACCACATATTGGGGGGATGCCCTATCAAGGGACAAATACAGCCCAGGATGCCACAGAGCTGGGATAGAGCCAACAGGGAGGGCCAGCATTGCTGCCAGTATCCCCTCTGCCAAACCTCAGTGGTGGACAGGGGCCTGGTTCTGGTTCATGTTCCCTTTAGTACAGCGGACCTGATTAACTGGAAGAATTAAACCCCAGGATATCACGAGGACCGTATAAAAATGTATGAACTGACTTCCGGGCAACATGGTGCTATAGGAAGAAGCACCATGCCATCCCTCCACAGCAAAGATCTGAAAAACTAAGCTAAACAGAGAAAAAGGCAACCCTGAAACTCTAAGCATCAAATGAAGAGATAAAGAATTCAGCCAACCACCGAATGGACTAAGAAACTGATCGAGAACAGAGAGCGAGGAGAGACACATGCACAGGGCCCCTATCAGCTAACACAGCATGGATCCACCATCTTGGACTCCTATCAGAGATCAGTGAATGGGGATACGAGAATGCAGCTTCACGGAGCTTCCAGCAGGAGACAGAACAACCGGTAACCAGTGAATATATGCTTTCCCATCCCCCACCCTTCTTCACCCCAACTCGGCCTCCACTGCTTCCTGCGGCCAGTCTTTTGGCTGGGAAGCACCACCTTCACTCCAGTGTCACTTGGATTCCACCTGCCCGCACAAGCCAGCTTCCTAAGTGCCATTTGTTCTCTGCTGCTATTGCTTTTTTCTACTTCTTTAGATTTCTTCCTCACCTCTCACCACCTCCACCTCATTTCTCTCAAATACCTGGCTCTGTGCTCCATCTTTGCTTCTTCTTGAAAGGCTGTGAAACACCGCTCAAATGTGAAACTGCTTCCCGGCCCGTACTGCCACACCGGTGGGATCCCGGGGCTTTTTGTTTGTTTTTAATTGTTGGTTTGTTTGTTTTCTTTTTCTATTCTCGAATTGGGAGCCCGTTCTTGCCGGGCAGTATTGCACTGCTTGGGACTTAACCCCTCAGTTTGTGCAGAAGTGCAGAGGGATCCCTGAGGGCGTTTCTTTTTTCTTTGGGGGGGAGGAGGCTTCTTTTCTGTTTTTCTTTGGGGATTTTTCTTGTTCCATTTTTTATTTTGTTTGTTTTCATTTCTTTTCCCTCTTTTTCCCGTTTTGTCTTTCTTCATTACTCAGTTTCTATTCTCTCTATACTTTCCTTCTCTCCCCGTCCACTGAATAACAGGTGCTGAGTGACATCTCTACCCCTTCCAGTCAGGCTGTACTTCACAGCCTGGAAGCAACTTCCCGAGAACTCACAACTGCACCGGATGGATCCCAGGGTGCTTTTCTTCTTTCTTTCTAATTTTTATTTATTCATTTTTTTCTTTTCTTTTCTTCTTCTCCTTTTTGTTTTTCTCCATTTCATAGGCTCTCATCTCTCCACTACAAAGACAAGCTCCCCAGCACTCTTTTTTATTTGTATGTTTTTGGCACTCGTTCCTCTCTGTTCTCTCCCATACCCATCTTAGCCCCACACATCAGTCTCCCTCCTCATCCTGCCTACTTGCACCATGCTCTGAACTTCACACCACCAAGCAGCCCAGGCATGGCTTACTGAAACCTGCCCTGTGTTGATTACCAGCCCTCTCTGGTGGCCGTAGTGAGTGCCACAAACAACCCATCCCAGCAACTCCTCTGAAGCAAGACCTGCCTTGCTGTACTGTATCTCAGCGACTGACACTGCCAATTGGAGAAGGAGGTGAAAAGTATTGTGCCTACAGACAAGCAAACAACAGAGAACATATAGCCCGCCTGCTCAGACATAGCCAAATAAAACAAAAAAGCAGGATGAAACAAACAAATCTACAATCAATAAATGAGGAAAATAACTAGCAAATGTCCCAAAGACAGCAGACTATATAAAAATATTTACAAAACAGGACAGGATGGTTCTAAGAGTTGTTCAAAATAAAATACTAGATGACTTTCCAGTAGAAGAAAAGGCACTAGAACTACCTGATAGGTAATTCAAATCTCTAATATTCAGAATTATCCATGAGTTGAAGAAAAATCAGACAAAAATGAGGATAAAATAGACAAATTCATGGAAAAGGAAGACAAATTCATGGAAAATGCATACCAAAAAAAGGAAGAATTCAGGAAAATAATGCAGGAACAAATGCTAAAATAAATTAACAACTAGAAATCATACAGAAACAACAACTAGAAATCAAAAAGATAAACAACAATATTTCAGAAATGGACAGTGTCATAGAAGGGCTGAGGAGCAGGTTTGAAATAGTGGAAGACAGGATGAGCGAAATTGAAGACAAACACTTGGATACAACTCTGTTTGAGGAAAAATCAGAAAAAAAGAACCAAGAAAAATGAAGAGACCCTGAGAATTATGTGGGATACAATCAAAAGCAAAAATTTTCAAGTGATTGGAGTTCTAGAAAAGGAGGAGAAAACAGAAAACACAGAGAGGATCATTGAAGAACTGCTGACAGAAAACTTCCCCAATATCACGAAAGATGAAAAGCTGGTCATCCAAGCAGCTCAACCAACCCCATATAAAATAAACCCCAAAAGAAAGTCATCAAGGCGTATCATAATCACACTTGCCAAAACCAAAGACAAAGAATCCTGATGGCAGCTCAAGAAAAACAAAAAGTCACATACAGAGGAGAAACAATAAGACTAAGCTCAGATTATTTGGCAGAAACCATATAGGCAAGAAGGCAATGGGATGACACATATAAAACCTTGAAAGAAAAAAATTGCCAGCCAAGAATAATATATGTTGCAAAACTCTGGTTCAAACATGATGGTGAAATTAGATCATTTGGAGATAAACAAAAATTAACAGACTATGTGAAAACAAAACCAAACTTACAAGAATTATTAAAGGGAGTCCTTCAATCTGAGAACTAACACCATCAGCTCACAGGCTGAATCTAGGATGCAGGATCGTACTAGCCAGATACCAATCTAGGAAATGAACTCTCAAGGACTATCCAAAACCAAAAGAAATACAACAGGGAATCAGAGTAATAAATCTGTAAATGACAACAACATGAGAACAATGAAAGACGGAATAAATGGTGTAGGTATAGAACCTTCTAATGGACAGGAAGGCAAAGTGATACCAAGTAACAATAGACTACTTCAAACTTAGAAAGATAAGGGTAAATTTCATGGTAACCACAAACAAAGTTAACAAACATACTTATCAAAATAAAGAGGAAAAACATAAAGTCTCAGTAAAAACAAAACCTACAAAAACAAAACAAATGAAAAAAATCCACAAAAAAAAGGAATTCAGCACAGGAGAGTAAGAGGAACAAAGAAAAAGCACCACAAAAAAGCACTACAAAATCATAGCAATAAACTCACACCTATCAATAATTACACTGATTGTAAATGGCCTCAATGCACGTATAAAGAGATGGAGAGTGACAGAATGGATTAAAAAACAGGATCCATCAATATGCTGTCCACAAGAGACAGAACATAGAAATAAAGACATAAATTTATTAAAACTCAAAGGTTGGAAAAAAATATATCAAGCAAACAACTACCAAAAAATAGCAAGAATGGCAATATTAATCTCAGATAAAATAGACTTTAAAACAAAATCCACCAAAAAAGACAAAGAATGACACTATATAATGATTAAGGGGATGATCCATCATGAACAAATAAACATAATAAACATCTACGCACCCAATGACAGGGCTCCAATATACATAAAACAAACTCTAACATCACTGAAAAGAGAAATTGACAGTTCCACAATAATAGTAGGAGACTTCAACACACTGCTCTCAGTAAAGGACAGAACATCTTAAAAAAAAAAAAAAAAACTCAGCAAAGATACAGAAGACATAAAGGGCACAATCAGCCAAATTGACCTCATAGAAATATATAGAACACTTCATCCAACACCTACAAAGTACACATTCTTCTCCAATGCACATGGAACGTTCTCCAGAATACACCACATCTTAGGCCACAGAGCAACCCTCAACAAGATGCAAAACGTTGAGATAATGCAAAGTAACTTCTCTGACCACAGTGCCATCAAGGTAGAAATTAACAACATAAAGAGCAAGGAAAAAAAAATCAATTACATGGAAACTGAATAACACACTGCTTACAAACCACTGGGTAATACAAGAAATCAGAGATGGAATCCAAAAATTCCTAGAATCAAA
>NW_004444022.1:97648-118637 GCF_000243295.1 Trichechus manatus latirostris | reverse complement strand
TAAAACAATATGTGTACTACTGTTTCATGAGAAACTATTTGTTCTGTAAGCCTTCATCTGAAGTACAATAAAAAAAAAAGAGAGCGAGAAAATATAAATAAATAAATATTCTACATCCCACTTTGGTGACTAGAATCTGGGGTCTTAAAAGTTTGCAAGCATCCATCTAAGATACATCCATTGGTCCCATCCCATCCGGAGCAAAGGAGAATGATGAAAACCAAAGAAAAGAGGAAAATATTAGCCCAAGGGACTAAAGGACCACATGAACTGGAGCCTCCAACAGCCTGAGTCCAGAAGAAATAGATGGTGCCTAGCTACCACCACTGACCACTCTGACAGAGATCACAACAGAGAGTGCCAGACATAATGGGAGAAAAATGTAGAACATAATTTAAATTCATGAAAAATGACTAGACTTACTTGTCTGACAGAGACTCAAGGAACTCCAGAGACTGTGGCCCTCAGACATCCTCTTATCTCAGAACTGAAACTACTCCCTAAGCCCACTTTTCAGACAAAAATGAGACAGGCCTATGAAACAGAAACACACGTGAGGAACATTCTTCTTGGTTCAATCAAATATATGAGGGTAAATGGGCAACTCCTGCCAAAAACAAGATAAGAAGGCAGGAAGGGACAGGAACTGGACGAATGGACACAGGGAATCCAGAGTGGAAAGGAAGAACATGCTGTCACATTGTGGGGATTGCAACCAATGTCAGAAAACAATATGTACATTAATTTTTGAATGATAAATTAACTTGAGCTCTAAACGTTCACCTAAAGCATAAGAAAAAACATTGTTTTGGTTACTCTGAGTCCCTCGAATTTCCTATTATTTTTAGGATCAGCTTGGCAATGTCTACAAAGTCAGCGGGAATTTTATAGGAAATGCTTTGAATCTGTAGATTAGTTTGGGGAGTTGTTGCTGTTGTTAGGTGCCCTGGAGTCAATTTTGGCTCATAGTGACCCCAAGAGACAGAGTAGAACTGCCTCATAGGGTTTTCTAGGCTGTAATCTTTATGCAAGCAGATCGCCAGGTCTTTCTTCCTTGGAGCCACTTGGTGGGTTTGAATTGCCAACCTTTTGGTTAGCACAGGAGTGCTTAACCATTGCACCATCAGGGCTCCTTGTTTGGAGATTATTCCCATCTTAACAATATTAAGTCTTCCAATCCATGAACACAGGATGTATTTCAATTTATTTAGATCTTCTAGTTTATTTCTTTTGACAGTGTTGTGTAGTCTTCATAGTATAAGGTTTGCACTTCTGTTGTTAAATTTATTCTTCTGTATTTTATTCTTTTTATGCTATTATAAATAAGATTGTTTTCTTAATTTCATTTTCAGTTTGCTCATTGCTACTGTATAGAAATATAATTGATTTTTCTATTTTGACCTTGTATCCTGCAACATTGCTAAACTTGTTTATTAGTTCTAATAGATTTTAGTGGGTTCTTCAATATTTTATAGAGATAAGATCATGATATCTGCAAATAGAGATAGTTTTACTTCTTCCTTTCCAAACTAGATGTCTTTTTTCCTTGTTTTGTTCCTGTCATGGGGGGAAAGCACTTGGTTTTTCACCACTAAGTATGATGTTGGCTTTGAGTTTTTCAGATATGTCCTTTATCATACTGAAGAAGTTCCCTTTTATGCCTGGTTTGTTGGGTGATTTTATCATGAAGATGTGTTGAATTTAGTTAAATGCTTTTCCTGTATCTACTGAGATAACCGTGTGGATTTTGTCCTTTATTGTATTCATTTGGTGTACTGTATTGAATGATTTTTGGATGTTAAACTAACTTTGCATTCCTGAGATAAATCTCACTTGGTCATGGTGATAATCCTTCTTGTATATTGCTGGATTCGATTTGTTAGTGTTCTCTTCAGAATTTTTGCATCTGTGTACATAAGACATTGGTCTGTACTTGTCTTTGTCTGGTTTTGGTTTTGGGGTAATAATCTCCTCATGGAATGATTTGAGTAGTGCTCCCTCCTTCTGTTTTTTGGAAGAATTTGTGAAGGATTGATTATTAATTCTTCTTTAAATTGTTGGTAGGAATCACCAGGGAAGCCATTTGGTCCTGGGCTTTCCTGTGGGAAGTTTTTGTATTATTAATTCAATCTCTTTACTTGTTTTTGGTGTATTCCAATTTTCTATTTCTCTTTAAGTCAGTTTTGGTAGTTTTTGTCTTCTAGGAATTTGTTCATTTCATCTGGTTTATCAAATTACTGGCATACACTTGTTCATAGTACTCCCTTATTTATCTGTCTTTTTTTATTATAGCCATCCTAGTGTGTGACTTGGTAAATTTGTGTTGTTTTAAGCCATTACATTCGTAGTAATTTGTTAAAGCTTCACACCTAGGGTGGAGCTTGGGAATTTGCTTCTCCAACAAATTCCTGGTGATGATATTCTGCTGATCTCGGGGACCATGCTTTAAGAACTAATGCTCTAAAGTATTGCTCACTGAAGCTTGTAGGTAGATATAATTGAGATAGTTTGCTTGGAACACTGACTGAATCAATTAGAATACAGCAGTGGTTGCTAAACTTTGTTGCACATTAGAATCACCTAGAGTTGTTTTAAAACCCCAATGCCCAACTTCACCCCATACCAATTATGTAAGAATGTTTGGGGTTGGTAGTTAAGCATCAATGTTTAAGAATTCCTAGTTGCTTCCAATATGCAATGTTTGGGAATCATTGGTACAGAAAAAAAAAAAAGCAGTTCGTATTATAATGCCTTAGATTACACTCTATGAGCCTCCTGATCTTTACACTTTAAAATGGTGATGATGATATCAAGAGGTGTTGTGAGCAACTTAGATAACACATATGAAGTGCACGGTAAAATGTGTGGCACATAATAGGTAGGTACTCCATAAATGGTCAACTCCTACTATGAATGTATGAATGTCTAATAGTATCTACGTCAGGTATCCTATAGAATCAGCAAAAATAATTATGCTTAATTATATCTTAAAGTGTTTTGAGGAGTTTAGATGATCCGATATCATTTATACAGGAGAAAAATTCCCTTTCTAATATAGCTGGAAGAGAAATAATATCATTGGCTTCCGGGCAGAAAACCAGCCCCATACAAATTCAAAAGGCCAGTTACAGACTGAACAACTTGTATCATGGTTTTGAATGTTTTTTACAGAAAACTAGCACAGTTCCTTTGTCATTTATGCCCTGAGGAAAATAAAAAAATCAGTAAATGTGCGTGTTTATAATCTGATCCATATTCAGTTGTATTTTTCAGCTTAAAAGCCACTAACCGAAAAACAAAACAAATCTTGACTTAGGTACAGGTTGTATCATTTGTTGGTTTGTTGTTTTTGTTTTTTGTACACTTTCCTTTTTACTATGTGTTGGTTTCTGGATTAAGATGATAGCTAACTAGTGATGCCTCATCTACTCAAATTCCCATTGGATGATCTGTGATCATCTGGAGAATCTCAGTGATTGATATTTTTATACTCTAACAGAAATTTCTACTAACTGCAGTATAAATAGGACTTGATTTAAAAACTCTTGGTAACTAATACAGACTAAACTTCTGATAATATTCATATGCATACAAGGAAGATCTATTAATACAACTATTATTTGAATTTATGAACCAAACACTAATTCCAAAGATGAGGAAATTGAAGGTTTTTACCAACTTCTGCAGTCTGAAATTGATCAAACAAGCAATCAAGATGTGTTAATAATTATTAGTGATTGGAATTCAAAAGTTGGAAACATAGGAGAAGTAGCAGTAGTTGGAAAATACGGCCTTGGAGATAGAAACGACGCCAGAGATCACATGACAGAATTTTGCAAGACCAATGACTTTTTCATTGCAAATACCTTTCTTCAACAACATAAACAGTCACTGTTATGGATTGAATTGTGCCCCCAAAAATGTGTGCCAACTTGGCTAGGCCATGATTCCCAGTATTGTGTGATTGTCCACTATTTTGTCATCTGATGTGATTTTCCTGTGTTGTAAATCATACCACTATAATGTTAATGAGGCAGGATTAGAGGCAGTTATGTTAATGAGGCAGGACTCAATCTACAAGATTAGATTTTATCTTGAGCCAATCTCTTTTGAGATATAAAAGACAGAAGCAAGCAGAGAGACAGGGGACCTCATACCACCAAGAAAGTAGTGCCGAGAGCATAGTGCATTCTTTGGACCCTGGGTTCCTGTGCTGATAAGCTCCTAGACCAGGGGTAGATTGATGACAAGGACCTTCCCACAGAACCAACAGAGAGAGAAAGCCTTCCCCTGGAGCTGATGCCCTGAATTCGGACTTCTAGCCTACTAGACTGTGAGAGAATAAACGTCTATTTGTTGAAGCCATCCACTTGTGGTATTTCTGCTATAGCAGTACTAAATAACTAAGACAGTGACTACACATGTGGAGCTCGCCAGATGTAATACACAGAAATCAAATCAACTACATCTGTGGAAAGAAACGATGGAAAAGCTCAAAATCAAGAGTCAGAACAAGGCCAGGGGCCGACTGCGCAACAGGCCTTCAATGGCTCATATGCAAGTTCAAGTTGAAGCTGAAGAAAATTAAAACAAGTCCACGAGAGCCAAAGTATGACCTTGAGTATATCTCACATGAATTTAGAGACTATCTCAAGAATACTTACGACTCATTAAACGCTAATGACCAATAACCAAACACCAGACGAGTTGTGGGATAACATCAAGGACATCATGCATGAAGAAAGCAAAAGGTCATTAAAAAGACAGGAAAGAAAAAAAGACAAAAATGAATGTCAGAAGAGACTCTGAAACTTGTTCTTGATTGTAGAGTAGCTAAAGCGAAAGGAAGAAATGATGACGTAAGAGAGCAGAACAAAAGATATCAAAGGGTGGCTAGAGAAGACAAAGTATTATAATGAAATGTGTAAAGACGTGGAGTTACAAAATCAAAAAGGAAGCACACACTAAGCATTTCTCAAGCTGAAAGAACTGAAGAAAAACTCAAGCCTCAAACTGCAATTTTGAGGGATTCTACTTGGAAAATATTGAATGACACAGGAAGCATCAAAAGAAGACTGAAGGAATACATACAATCACTATACCAAAAAGAACTGGTTGACCTTCAACCACTTCAGGAGGTAGCATATGCTCAAGAACCGATGGTACTGAAGAAGAGATCCAAGCCACACTGAAGGGAATGGTGAAAAACAAGGCTCCAGGAATTGATGGAATACCAATTGAGATGTTTCAAGAAACAGATGCAGTGCTGGAGGTGCTCACTCGCCTCTGTCAAGAAATTTGGGAAACAGCTTCCTGGCCAACCGAGTGGAAAAGATCCATATTTGTAACAGACAGGGTTAAACTGTTCCCCCTCCTCCCATCACCCACCTCCCACCCCCCACCGGTGAGTTCCTGATAAGGCATTTCTGTGTAACAGCACAAGGTTGTCTTACCGCTCCTCTACTCAAGGCCACTTCACTAACCACTGCCACCCACCCCCTCCATTGGGACATGAACAATAAGCCACAAATGTGTCCTTAGATAAACTTCACGCGTCATACCCCAAAAAACGAACGCCTCCAGCCGCCATATTTCACTCCTAACTGCACCTTCATACATGTTGATTAGTTCCTGAAATTGCCTGCCTATTCCCAGAAACTTCATAAATTATGCATAAATTCCCTATCCTGAACCCTATAACTGCCTTAGAATCCCCAACCTCGTGGAGCTTGCTTTGAGACTCAGTCTCCGAGTTCCTTGGTTGACTAGCTTACAATAAAGTCCACTTTCCCTTTCTCAAAGGCGTGGTATCTCTCAATTTACTCGAGGGGTCACACGGGGCAGAACCCACTCTCATCTGGTTACAAATTCGCGCCCATTCCAAAGAAAGGTGATCCAACAGAATGCAGAAATTATCAAACAATGTCATTAATATCACACACAAGTAAAATTTTGCTGAAGATCATTCAAAAGCGGTTGCAGCAGGACATTGACAGGGAACTGCCGGAAATTCAAGCCAGATTCAGAAGAGGATGTGGAACAAGGTATATCATTGCTGATGTCAGATGGATCTTGGCTGAAAGTAGAGAATGCCAGAAAGATGTTTACCTGTGTTTTATTGACTATGCAATGGCATTCGACTGTGTGGATCATGACGAATTATGGATAATATTGTGAAGAATGGGAATTCCAGAACACTTAATAGTGCTCTTGAGGAACCTATACATAGATCAAGAGGCAGTTGTTCAGACAGAGCAAAGGGATACTGAGTTGTTTAAAGTCAGGAAAGGTGTGTGTCATGGTTGTATCCTTTCACCATACCTATTTAATATGTATGCTGAGCAAATAATCTGAGAAGCTGGACAATATGAAGAAGAACGAGGCATCAGGATTGGAGGAAGACTCAATAACAGCCTGCGTTATGCAGATGACACAACCTTGCTTGCTGAAAGTGAAGAGGACTTGAAGCACTTACTGACTAAGATCAAAGACTACAGCCTTCAGTACAGATTGCACCTCAACATAAAGAAAACAAAAATCCTCACAACTGGACCAATAAGCAGCATCATGATAGACGGAGAAAAGATGGAAGTTGTCAATGATTTCATTTTATTTAGATCCACAATCAACACCCATGGGAGCAGCAGTCAAGATACCAAACGACACATTCCTATTGGGCAAATCGGCCGAAAAATACCTTTTAAGGTGTTAAAAAGCACTCTGGGAGAGAACGTGGTGCTATAAACAGAAGCACCACTCCATCCCTCCACAGCAAAGACCCAAAAAATTAAGTAAAATACAAATGTCAATCCCAAAACCCTAAGCGTCAAATGAAGAGATAAAGAACTCAACCAAGCACTAAATGGAATACGAAACTGATGAGAACAGAGAGGGAGGAGAGATACAGATTTGCCATCTTGGACTCCTCAGCCACCAAGATAGGTGGACAGGGAGCACATGAAGGCAGCTTCACAGAGCTCGCGGCAGGAGGCAGAGCACCCGGTAACCAGTAATACAGGCTTTCCCACCCCCATCCTTCTTCCCCCTGCTGGGCCTCTGCTGCTTCCTGGTGGGCCGGAGTCGCTCGGCTGGGGAGGTGCCAGCTCCAAGCTGCTCGGAGTCACCCCGCATACACCCGCTGGCTCCTTCATTTCCATTTCTTTTTACTGTTGTTGGCTTTTTTTGGCTTCTATTGGTTTCTTCTCTCTCACCTTCTTCCCTTCCATTCTCTCGAACACTTGGCTCAGTGTGCCATCTCCACTCCTTCTAGACGGGCTGTGCTGCGTGGCTTGGGAGCTAATTCCCTGGTCTGTGCCACCAAGCCGGTGGTATCCGAAGGGGCATTTATTTATTTTTTATTTTTTCCTTTTTGTTTTTCTTAATTTCTCAGTTTCTCATCTCTACTTTCCTTCTTTTCCTGTCTCCTGAATAGCTGGCACTGTGTGCCATCTTTGCCCCTTCTGGATGGGTTGTGTAGGGCCTAGTGGCTTTAGAGCCACGTCCCAGTCCTTGCCATCAAGCCATTGGGCTCTCTTGGAGATTATTTTTCTTTTCTCAATTTCTTGTCTCTCTCTACCATCCTTCCCTTTTTTCTTCTGAACGCCTGGCACCGTGTGCCATCTCTCCTCCTTCTAGACAGACTATGCAGTGTCGCACCACTGGGGAGCCACTTCCCTTGTATGTGCCACCACACCAGTGGGCTCCCTTGGGGATTTTTTTTTCTTTGCTCAGTTTCTTGTCTCTACCATACTCTCCTTCTTTTTTCCTGAACACCTGGTGACGTGTGCCATCTCTGCTCCTTTTAGACTTGCTATGCAGTGCCGCATGGCTGGAGAGTCACTTCCCCGATCTGCACCACCACACCAGTGGGCTCCCTTGGGGCATCTTTTTTTTTTTCTCCTTTTCATTTCTCAATTTCTTGTCTCCCTCTGCCTTCCTTCCTTACACTTCTCCTGAACACCTGGCTCTGTGTGCCATCTCCTCTCCTTCTTGACAGGTTGTGCAGTGCCACTCAGCTGGGGACCTAATTCTGGTGGGCTCCCTTGGGGCATTTTTATTTTATTTATTTATTTTTCTTTACTTTTTTCTTTTTTTTCAGTTTTTTGTCTCTCTCTACCTTCCTTCCTTACCCTTCTCCTGAACACCTGGTGCCATGTGTACCACTCAGCTGGGAACCCACTTCCAGTGGGCTCCAGTGGGGCATTTTTCTTTTCTGTCTTCTTTTTTTTTTTTTTTCTCATTTTCTTATCCCTCTCTACCTACTTTACTTACCCTTCTCCTGAACACCAGGTTCCGTGTGCCATTTCTGTTCCTTCTGGACAGGCTGTGCAGTGCCCCTCAGCTGAGGATCTGCTTCTGGTAGGCTCCCTTGGAACATTTTTTTTTCTTTGTTTTTTTTTCCCTCAGTTTCTTTTCTCTCTCTACATTCCTTCTGTTCTTTCCCATGATAATCTAGCCACATGTGCTTTTATCTCTCCTTTTTTTTTAAAAAAAAAATCTAGTTTCTTATCACTCTTTCCCTTACTTCCTTTCATTTCTCCTGGTCATCTAGCTGCATGTGCTGCATCTGTCCTTTCTTGATGGGCTGTGCTTTACCACCTGGCTAGAAAGCCATAAGCACACAGCTTCCCGGGGTATGCGCCACTCCAATCGCAGGCTCCCTCAGCATTTTTGTTTGTTTGTTTGTTTGTTTTGGCTCCTGTTTCTCTCTCCTCTTACTTTTCTTTCTCACATCCACTTAGTTCCACACATCACAACCTCCCTCTTTCCTCCTACCTATCTGTAATGTGCACTGAACACCACACCCTTAAGAAGCACAGGCACAGCCTACAAGAACCTCCCCTGCACTGACCCCGGGCCCACCCTGTCTGCCTCACCACGTGCCACAAACAACCCATCCCAGCCCCTCCTCTTCTGCTGGACCTGCCCTGCTGCACCATAACTGAGTGACTGGCCCTGCCCATTGGACAAGGTGATAAGTAGTATCATACCCACAGACAACCAAACAACAAAGAATGGACAGCCCACCTGCTCAGACATAACCAAATAAAAAAGGAGGACAAAACAAACAAATTTACAATCAAGAAATGAAGAAAATAACTACTGAATGTCCCAAAGACAGCAGACAATAAAAAATAAAAATAAAAAAACAGAACAGGATGGTTCCAGTAGGAGTCCAAAATAAAACACCAGATAACCTTCCAATAGAAGAAAAGGCACTGGAACTACCTGATAAGGAATTTATATCTCTAATATTCAGAGCTATCCAAGAGTTGAAGGAAAAAGCAGACAAAAATGAGGAAAAAATAAACAAAATCATGGAAAAGGCAGACAAAACAATGGAAGAATTCAGGAAAATAATACAGGGGAAAAAAATGTTAGAATAAAGTCACAACTAAAAACCATACAAAAACAGGAATTAGAAATCCAAAAGATAAACATCAAAATTTCAGAAATGGACAGTGTCACAGAAGGTGTGAGGAGCAGGTTTGAAACAATAGAAGACAGGATCAGTGAAATTGACGACAAATACTTGAATACCACTTTGAGGAAAAATCAGAAAAAAGAATGAAGAAAAATGAAGAAACCCTGAGAATGATGTAGAATACAATCAGAAGCAAAAATTTTTGAGTGATAAGAGTTCCAGAACAGGAAGAAAAAAAGAAAAACCCAGACAGGATCATCAAAGAATTGCTGACAGAAAATTTCCCTAATATCATGAAAGATAAAAAGCTGACCATCCAAGAAGTTCAAAGAACCCCATATAGGATAGAATTCAAAAAAAAAAAAAAAAAAAGCACCAAGGCATATCATAATCATACTCACTAAAACCAAAGACAAAGAATCTAGAGAACAGCTAGAGAAAATCAAAAAGTCACAGAGGGAAAAAAATAAGACTAAGCTCTGATTAAAACCTGAAAAACCAAACCCGTTGCTGTCAAGTCAATTCCAACTCATAGCGACTCTATAGGACAGGGTAGAACTGTCCCATAGGGTTTCCAAGAAGCACCTGGTGGATTTCAACTGCCAAACTTTTGGATAGCAGTCATAGCTCTTAACCACTATGCCACCAGGGTTTCCAAGCTCTGATTAATCGGCAGAAACCATGTAGGCAAGAAGGTAATGGGATGACGTATATAAAACCTTGAAAGAAAAAAAATTGCCAACCAAGAATCATATATCCTGCAAAACTTCCGTTCAAATATGATGGTGAAATTAGCACATTTTCATATATTAAGAAATTAAGGAAATATGTAAAAACCAAACCAAACTTAAAAGAATTACTAAAAGGAGTTCTTTAGTTTGAGAACAAACAACATTAGATGACAGCCTGAACCTAGGACGCAAGACACATCAGCCAGATACCAGCCTAGGTAATGAACTCCCAAAGAGTAATCAAAACTAAAAGATTAACAACAGCAAACCAGAGAAGTCAATCTGTAAATGACAACAACATCAGAACAATAAAAGAGGGAATAAACAGCGTAGTTATAGAACTTTCAAATGGAGAGAAAGGCAAGGTGATACCAAGTAATAAAAGACTCGTTCAAATGCAGGAAGATGAGAGTAAATTTCAAGGTAACCACTAAGAAAGTTAACAAACCTACACATTAAAATGAAGAAGAGAAACAAAGTCTCAGTAAACACTAAATCTACAAAAACAAAAGAAATGAAAAAAATCCACAAACAAAAGGAATTCAGCACAAAACTGTAAGAGGAACAAAGAAAACATCAGCACCACAAAAAAAACCACTGCAAAATGACAGGAATAAACACACACCTATCAATAATCACACTGAACATAAATAGCCTAAATGGACCCATAAAGAGACAGTGACAGAATGGATTAAAAAAACAGGATCCATCAATATGCTGTCTACATGAGACACACCTTAGAAACAACGACATAAATTTATTAAAAATCAAATGATGGGAAAAAACTATATCAAGCAAAAAGCTACCAAAAAAGAGCAAGACTGGCAACACTAATCTCAGATAAAATGGACTTTAAAATGAAATCCACCATAAAAGACAAAAAAGGACATTATATAATGATTAAAGGGACAATCTATCATGAAGACATAACCACAATAAATATCTATGCACCCAATGACAATGCTCTACAATACATAAAACAAACTTTAACGGCACTGAAAAGAGAAATTGATAGTTCCAAGAATAATACTAGGAGATTTCAACACACCGCTCTCAGTAAAGGACAGAATGCCTCGGAAGGAACTCAACAAAGATACAGAAGATCTAAAGGCCACAATCAACCAACTTGACCTCATGGAAATGTATAGAACACTCCACCCAACAGCTACAAAGTACACATTCTTTTCCAAGGCACATGGAATGTTCTCCAGAATAGACCAAATCTTAGGCCACAAAGAAACCCTCAACAAAATCCAAAATGCTGAGATAATACAAAGTATTTTCTCTGACCACAACGCCAACAAGGTGGAAATTAGCAGGCAGAGCAAGGAAAAAAAAATAATTACGTGGAAACTGAATAGCACCCTCCTTATAAAGCACTGGGTAATAGAAGAAATCAGAAATGGAATAAAAAAATTCCTAGAATCACATGAGAATGAAACATATCATATCAAAACCTTTGGGACACAGCAAAGGCAGTGCTCAGAGGTCAATTTACAGCAATGGATGCACACATCAAAAAAGAAGAAAGGGACAAAGTCAAAATATTAGCTACACAATATGAACAAACAGAAGGAGAACAGCAAAAGAAGCCCACAGCCACCAGAAGAAAGGAAATAATAAAGATCAGGGCAGAAATAAATGAAATAGTTGGTTCTTGGAAATGATTAACAAAATTGATAAATTGATAAATCACGGACCAAACTGACAAAAGAAAAACAGAAGAGGAAGCAAATAACCCAAATTAATGGAATGAGGGACATTACAACAGACCTATCTGAAACAAAAAGGATCATGACAGAGTACTATGAAAAACTATACTCCAACAAATTTGAAAACCTAGAGGAAATGAACACATTTCTAGAAACACTACCTACCCAAACTAACACAAAATGATGTTAAAAATCTGAACAGACGCATAACAAGAGAAGAAATTGAAAAGGTAATAAAAAAATTCCCAACAGAAAAACAGCCCTGGCCCGGAGGCAGGCAGAGGGACAGTAACTGACAAAGCAGGACATGTCATACCTCATCCTCTTCCTCTCTCATGCGTCTCTTTCTTCCTCTTCACCCTTCCTGATTATTTATTGATTTTTTAATTCAACTGACATTTTGTGCACCCTGTGTTTCTGCTGCTGGTCTGGTGTCCTCATTCAGCTGGCTGGGCATTGGAAGCTTCAAGGAAGGTTTGCATGCACCCTTGGGCCTGGGATATCTAGGCATTAGGTCGGTAGGTTTGTGTAATGCTCTGTGCCCTGCCTTCCAGCCTAACTTTCTGTCTTTCTTGTTGTGGACTTGGATTCAGTCTCAGGCTAGAAATGTCCAAAAACCTCGTTGGGGCTGGTGGTGTAGTGGGGAGCCAGCAGTTGTCTCCTCCAGTTTCTGACATTTAATCAGAAAAACCAGACTCAAAAGCCACAGGCCTGCCTCCTCAGACCTCTGCTTTCCAGAAAGTTCTGTTCTCATCAGCCTCAGTGCCTCCCTCTGCTCAGGCCCTTGGCCAGGGGCACCAATGGCTTCATGCCGTTCACAAGAATCCCCAGAAATTACATGCTAAGCATTTTTTTTTTAATCTTGATTTCTGAGTCTGGGTGTATGGGCATGTTTCTGGGGACAGGTTCCATAGCTTTTATTTGCCAAGAGGTTCAGAATCCAGAAAATTTTTTTAAAAAGTTCTGACTTCAAAATTCTCCAAAACGTAAGGCTCTCTTGACTGATAAAGGCTCTTAAGTGCTGCGAGGTCGTCATTCTGATCGTAAACCCTCAAAGTCAAGCTCAGCAAGCATTCACTGTTTGACTGACTAATTTCAGGAACAGGCCTTGAGATAAATGCACACTTATATGGAGAGCAGTGTCCACTCCTGGACATCTCCCTTTTGCCTAAAGAACTCATTGCCATCGAGTTGATTCCCACTCATAGCTACCCTGTAAGACAGAGTAGAACTGCCCCATAGGGTTTCCAAGGAGCAGCTGGTGGATTCAAACTATTGACCTTTTGATTAGCAGCCGAGCTCTTAACTACTGTGCTGCCAGGGCTCCCTTTTCCTAAAAGCACAGTCTATTTAGGGACAAGGGGCTCAGGCTCAGCATCTACATACATGGGTTTTCCTGAGTAAGAAAGAAAAGGCCCTATAAGGTGCGGACGAGTCCACGTCTGAGCTGGGCACCACCTGGGTCAGCTTCCTGGTCTCAGTCCACTCTCTCTCTCCCTCCTTCTATAACATTAATGCTATGAGAGACCACCTAGCTCTCCCATTTTACAGATAAGAAAACCAAGGCCCAGATAATGGAAGTGACTTGCAAAAGTGAACCAGTCATGACAGATAACACAATTCAAACAGGTTTTGATTGAGGATAGAACGTTGTCGGTTCCATGTCTGAAATGTCCAGCGATGAGTTTTTTTAGCAAGGCTCTATCCAGCACCCCCCACCCCCAAATGTAACCAAAATGTAGCTTTCAGATTCTCTGCCCTGCCTCCTATCGCTGAGCTTCACTCCCAGGCTGCCCATGGTGGTCCTTAGAACCTCCAGGCTCTATAATCTCCCCCAATACCTTTCCATGGAGGAGAGAGCATTCCTCTTTCCTGAGGCCCCAGCAAACATCTCTTTGTATCCCAGTAGCTTAATCAAATAAAAACCAATAATTGTGGCCAGGACGAAATGCACCAATAGGCCTAAGTCATCCCAGGGGTGAGGGTGGCTGAGAATCAGGCAAGAGAGTGTCGCAAAGGGCATGTGGCATGCTGTGGTTAGGAGTATGCTGGGGAGGTGCTCATATGTCCTCCACAGTCAGAGTTGGGGCACCAGCAGGATACCCACTTGGGCCCCTGCAGCCCAGCCCAGGGCTCTGTTCACTCTGTAGGCAGTGAGTTCCTTAGGGACCAGCCCTGGGCCCTGGGCATGGCAGAGGAGTCCCTGTCCCTATCTTTGGCCAACGTGCTGGACCCGAAACCTCAAAAGCAGAACCGGTGAGGGTGGCCCAGAGACCTCAGCAACATGCCAGCCTTCAGTTTCCCCTCGCAGACCAGGGCGCTGGTTTCATGGAGCTGGAGCCCCCTGCAGCAAAGCCAACACCTGCATCGCATCTCTGGGGGGCCCTGCTTCCCCATGCTCTGCTTTCGCCTCCTTTTGGGGGAGGAAGGAGGCAGATTTGTACCCTCTGGCTCTGCAGAAGGATTTGGGCAGGGAAGAAGGTCTTTAAATTAATACCTCTTGAAACTCTGGCTTTGTCAGGCATTATCCAGTAAGCCGTACGGGCTGGGCTTAGTGGAAGATTCCAGGAACGAGCAAATAGGGCATCAAATATGGAAACCAGACAACAGGTGGACAGGATCCGGATGATTCTTGTAGCGAGGGGGCTGACGCGGAGCCCACGATGGGCCCCAGTCCCTGCTGTGGGCAGGGGGGCTGGTAGAGGCCAGCCCTATCTCCATGTGAATTGAGCCCCAGGGCCAAAGATGGAATGTTTAGGACCTCAGAGGATACTTAGAACTGTGATGTTCGCTGTAGCTGTTCTCCTCAAGGCAGCCCAAACACAAAGAAAAATGGAAGACAGATAAGAGTGCATGTTCCCTCACATGCTTATAGTCAAGTGCGCTTTCTCCAGGCAAGCCACAGCGCTAAGATGATTGAACGCCGTCCATGTGCCATCGGGCCCGGCAACTGCCTTCACTCCTCTGGAGAGCTCAGTGATATGAACCCCTCCACCTTGGCCATCTGGTTTGCAGCAAACACGGCAATATGCCAAACATCTGGTCATCCCCGGAAATCCTCCTATTTCTCGTGAAAATGCCACATCTCCTACCTTTGGGGTGCTTCGTGACACCTCTGTGCAAAGAGACAAAGGGGGAGTGTCTTAGTGACTTAAGGCTGCCATAACAGAAATGCCACAAGCGGGTGTCTTTAAAGAACAGAAGTTTGTTTTCTCGAAGTTCTAGAGGCTGGGAGTCCAAATCAGGGTGTCAGTCATGTCGATTCCTTCTGTGAGCCTCTCTTTTAGTTTCTCGTGTCAGTGGCAATCCTTGGTGATCCTTGCTGTTCCTTGCCATCCATCTCTCTTCACCCTATGTGTTTCTGTGTCCATTCAGGTCTTTTTATAACTCAGAAGTGATTAGGTTTAGGATCCACCCTACACTGGTATGACTTCATTAACATAATAAAATAACAAACCCTATTTGCAAACAGGATCACCTCTACAGAGACAGGAGTTAGGATTTCAACACATGTTTTGAGGACACAAGTCAACCCATGGTGGAGTCAGGAGGAAAAGCAGCCGAGGCAGGCACAGAGCGTTTCATGGTGGATCGATATCAGGGCATTAGCAACTTTTTCTCACCAAAAGAGCACTGGATTTCCTATAAGCAGCAAGCCCGCCCTCCCAGCCTGTCTGATGTACCCACAGGCATGCTGAAACCAAGCCCACTGCTCAGCCTGCTAGCACAGTACAGAATCAGCCACCTGCAAACGATCCTGAGCAAAGACGTCAGCTTTATACCGAGCCTGTGTCAGGAGCCCCCACCCTGCCAGGATAAACTTGGCCTCATCCCCTTCTTGTGCACAATCACATCAGCACCGCCCTGACTTTACTCTCAAAGCCAAAGTTTCTTGAGCACTTTTCTTCTTTGCAATCTTGTTTGTTTTGTTGTTGATGTTTTGAAATATGCTTTGTCTCTTCTCCTGGCCTCACTTGTGTTTGCTTCACAGCTGAGCATTAAATCTGCATGCATTTTGAATGAAGTTAGCAAGAGTCCACCTTCCTCGGCCCCTGCTTTATTTTATTTATTGTTAAACATTTCCAGTGATCAGAATCAAAGTGAATAAAGAGAAGAGATATTTAAAGAAAAAAAAAAGCCCTGGCCTGGATGGTTTCACTGAAGAATTCTACTAAACATTCAGAGAAGAACTTACACTAGTACTACTCAAACTATTTCAGAACATAGAAAAGGAAGGCATACTTCCGAATTCATTCTATGAAGTCAGCATAACCCTGATATCAAAACCAGGCAAAGACAACACAGAAAAAGAAAATTTCAGATCAGCATATCTCAGGAATATGGAAGCAAACATTCTCAACGAAATTCTAGCCAATAAAATTCAGCACCTTATGAAAAACATAATACACCACGACTAAGTGGATTCATACCAGGTATGCAAGGATGGTTCAACAACAGAAAATCAATCAATGTAATACACCTCATAAATAAAATAAAAGAATCACATGATTATCTCAATTGACACAGAAAAGTCATTTGACAAAGTCCAACACCCATTCCTGATAAAATCTCTCAATAAAATTGGTATAAGAGGGAAATTCCTCAACATAATAAAGGGAATCTATACAAAAGCAACAGCCAACATCATTCTTACTGGAGAGAGGCTGAAAACATTCTCCTTGAGAACAGGAACAAGACAAGGATGCCCTTTATCACCACTCCTATTTAACATTGTGCTGGAAGTTCTAGCTAGAGCAATAAGGCAAGAAAAAGAAATACAGGGCATCCGGACTGGTAATAAAGAAGTAAAACTGTCCCTATCTGCAGAGGATATGATACTATATATATAATAAACTCAAAAGACTCCACTTTAAAACTACTGGAACAAATAGAAAGATTCAGTAGAGTAGCAGGATACAAGATAAACATACAAAAACCAGTTGGATTCCTGTACACCAATAAAGAGAACAACAAAAAGGAAATCAGGAAAATAATATTTATAATAGCCCCTAAAAACAATAAAATACTTAGGAATAAATTTAACCAAGGATGTAAAAGACCTATACAAAGAAAACTACAAAACACTACTGCAAGAAATCACAAAGAGATCTACATAAATGGGAAAACATACCATGCTCATGGATAGGTGAACTCAACATTGTGAAAATGTCAATTCTATCCAAAGAAATCTACAAAGACAATGTAATCCTGATCCAAATACCGATAGCATTCTTTAATGAGATGGAAAAACTAATCATTAACTTTATGTGGAAAGGGAAGAGTCCCCGGATAAGTAAAACACTACTGAAGAAGAATAAAGTAGGAGGACTGTCACTACCTTACCTCAGAACCTACTATATAGCTATGGTAGTCAAAACACCCTGGTAATGGTACATTGACAGACACATTGACCAATGGAACAGAATTGAGAACGCAGATATAAATTCATCCACCTACACTCATCTGGTCTTCGAAAAGGGCCGCAAATCTATCAAATGGGGATAAGACCATCTTTTTAACAAATGTTGCTGGCAAAACTGGATACCCATCTGCAAAAAAATGAAACAGGACCCATACCTCACATCATACACAAAAACTAATTCAAAATAGATCAAAGATCTAAATACAAAACCAAAAAGTATAAAGATCAAAGAAGACAAAATAAGATCAACCCTGGAGGCCCTAATATGTGGCATTAACAGTATACAAACCATAACTAACAACACACAAACTCCAGGAGATAAGCTAGATAACTGGGATCTTCTAATAATTAAACACTTATGCTCATCAAAAAACTTCACCAAAAGAGTAGAAAGAGAACCTACAGACTGGGAAAAAAAAAATTGGCTATGACAAATCTGACAAGGATCTAATCTTTAACTCTACAGGAAAATTCAGCACCTCTACAACAAAAAGACAAACAATCCAGTTTAAAAATGGATAAAGGAAATGAACAGACACTTCACCAAAGAAGACATTCAAGTGGCTAACAGACACATGAGGAAATGCTCGGTATCACTAGCCATTAGAGGAATGCAAATCAAAACCACAATTAGATACCATCTCACCCCGGTATTACTGGCAGAAAGAAAAAAGAAAAAACAGAAAATAACAAATTTTGGAGCGGCTGCAGGGAGACTGGAACACTTATGCGCTGCTGGTGGGAATGCAAAATGGTACAACCATTTTGGAAAACAATATGGCACTTCCTTAGAAAACTAGGAATAGAAATACCGTATGAACCAGCAATCACACTCCTAGGAATACATCTGAGACAAGTAAAAGCCGTCACACCAATAGGTATATGCACACCCATGTTCATTGCAGAATTTTTCACAATAGCAAACAGATGGAAACAACGTAGATGTCCATCAACAGATGAATGGTTCAACAAGCTATGGTACATGCACACGGAGTACTATGCAACGATAAAGAACAATGTTGAATCTTCAAAGCATGTGACAAAATGGATGAACCTGGAGGACATTACGCTGAGTGAAATAAGTTAATCATAAAAGGGCAAATATTGTATGGGACCACTACTATAAAAACTCATGAAAGAGTTTACACACAAAAAGAAACAATCTCTGATGGTTACGAGGGAGGGGAGAGGTTGGGATGGAAAAACACTAAATAGACAATAGATAAGTGGTAACTTTGGTGAAGGATAAGACCCTACACAATACTGGGGAAGTCAGCCCAACTTTTCCAAGGCAAGGCCATGGAAGCTCCATAGACACATCCAAACTCCCTGAGGGACCAAATTACTGGGCTGAGGGCTGCGGGGACCATTGTCTCAGGGAACACATAGCTCAATTGGCATAACATAGTTTATAAAGAAAGTGTTCTACATTTCTACTTTTGTGAGTGGCATCTGTGGTCTTAAAAGCTTCTGGATGGGCATCTAAGATACTCCACTGGTCTCACCCCATCGGGAGCAAGGGAGAATGAAGAAAACTAAAGACAACAAAGGGAAGATTAGTCCAAAGGACTAATGGACCACAAGTACAACAGCCTCCACCAGACAGTCAAGCACAACTAGGTGGCGCCCAGCTACCACCACCAACTGCTCTGACAGGAGTCCTAATAGAGGGTCCTGGAGAGAGCTGGAGAAAAATGTAGAACAAAATTCTAACTCTCTAAAAAAGACCAGACTTACTAGCCTGACCGAGACTGGAGAAACCCTGAGAGTATAGCCCCCGGACACCCTTTTAGATCAGTAATGAAGTCACTCCTGAGGTTCACCCTCCAGCCAAAGATTAGGCTGGCCCATAAAACATAATGAGACTAAAGGGGCACACCAGCCCGGGCAAGGACTAGAAGGCAGGAGGGGACAGGAAAGCTTGTAATAGGGAACTGAAAGTTGAGAAAGTAGAGTGTTGACGTGTCGCGGAGTTGGTAACTGTCTTAGTCATCTAGTGCTGTTATAATAGAAATACCACAAGTGGATGGCTTTAACAAAGAGAAATTTATTCTCTCACAGTTTAGTAGTCTACAAGTCCAAATTCAGGGCATCAGCTCCAGGGAAAGGCCTTCTCTCTCTGTCATCTCTAGAGGAAGGTCCTTGTCATCAGTCTTCCCTTGGTCTGGGAGCATCTCATCGCAGGAACCTCAGGTCCAAAGGGCGTGCTCTGCTCCCGGTGCTGCTTTCTTGCTGGTATGAGGTCCCCATGTGTCTCTGCTTGCTTCTCTCTTTTATATCTCAAAAGAGATTGGCTTAAGACACGATCTAATGTTGTGGACCTCATCAGTATAACTGCCACTTATCCAACTTATTACATCATCGTGATAGAGTTTACAACACATAAGGAAATCACATCAGATTACAAAATGGTACACAATCATACAATACTGGGAATCATGACCCAGCCATGTTGACGGATATTTTTAGGGGATACAATTCAATCCATGACAGTAACCGATGTCACAAAACAATATGTGTACTAATTATCTAATGAGAAGCTAGTTTGTTCTGCAAACCTTCATCTAAAGTACAGTAATAATAATAATAATAAATTAAGTGTTAAAAAACAAAGATGTTATTCTAAGGACTAAGGTGTGCCTGACCAAAGCCATGGCGTTTTCAATCACTTCATATGAATGTGAAAGCTGGACAGTGGATAAGGAAGCCTGAAGAGGAATTGAAGCTTTTGAATTATGGTGTTGGCAAAGAATACTGAATATAGCATGGACTGCTAAAAGAACGAACAAATCTGTCTTAGAAGTAGTGCAGCCAGAATGCTCCTTAGAAGCAAGGATGGAGAGACTTCGTCTCACATACTTCAGACATGTTATCAGGAGGGATCGGTCCCTGGAGATGGACATCACGCATTGGTAAAGTAGAGGGTCAGCGAAAAAGAGGAAGACCTTCAACGAAATGGATTGACAGAGTGGCTGCAACAATTGGCTCGAGCATAACAATGATTGTGAGGATGGCACAGTACTGGACAGTGTTTCATTCTGCTGTACATGGGGTCGCTATGAGTTGGAATCAACTCGATGGCACCTAACAAAAACAGAAACTGTTGTACTTGCTTCCTATAGCATTTTTGCCATTGATGCTCTACGCTTGCGCTCCATCTTACGCAAATAATTTTTTTATTAAAATTTTGTATCAAAGTTATATATGCACATAGTTTAATGAGTCAGGTAATTTTATGGGATTTTGTAAGTCACCTCTCCCAATTTCCCCTACAACGGAATGCACACTTTGAATTCTTTGATTACTTCTTTTTATTATTTATTTCCCTGTTTGAAAATAACCGCTTATATTGCAACTTCTTGGTTTTTCGGTTTTAGGCATTGTCTTTTGACTTATTAGCATGCAAAATGAGGAATTATCAGCGCCATCTTTGCTTCTTCCTGAAAGGTTGTGAAACACCAATCGACTGTGAAACTGATTCCTGGCCCATGCCGCCACGCTGGTAGGATGCCCGGGGCTTTTTTGTTTGTTTGCTTGCTCTGATTTGTTCTGTTTCGATTTATTTGTTTGTTTTCTTTTTCTTTTCTCAGCTTGGGAGCCCCTTCTAGCCAGGTAGTACCACACGGCTTGGAAGCTACACCCTTCTGGGCAGACGCACAAGGACATCCCTGGAGGCATTTCTTTTTTCTTGTTTTTTTTT
>NW_004444022.1:64671-97548 GCF_000243295.1 Trichechus manatus latirostris | reverse complement strand
TTTTTTTTTTTCTTTTACTCTTTTTCTTTTTTTTCTCATTTTTGTTTTTTCCTTACTTCTCAGTCTCTCCTCTGTCTAATCCAATAGCCACCCCCTTTAGCACAATTATTTGTTTGTGTGTATGTTTTTGGCTCCTGTTCCTCTCTCTTCTCTCTCCTTTTTCCCATACCCATCTTAGCTCCACACATCACAATCTACTGCCTCCTTCCTGCCTACCTGCACTGTTCACTGAACATCACACTCCCAAGCAGCATAGACACAGCCTACTGGAACCTGCCCTGAACTGATTCCCAGTCCACACTGTCAGCCCTTGTATGTGCCACAAACAACCCATCCCAGCAACTCCTCTTCAGCTGGACCTGCCCTGCTGTACCATACCTGAGTGACTGACCCTGCCCATTGGAAAAGGAAGTGAAAAGTATCATGCCCACAGACCAGCAAACAACAAAGAACACACAGCCCACCAGCTCAGACATAACGAAATAAAACAGAAAATCAGGACAAAACAAACAAATCTACAATCAATAAATGAGGAAAATAATGACTGAATGACCCGAAGACAGCAGACAATAGTAAAACATTTACAAAAACAGGACAAGATGGTGCTAGTAGGCATCCAAAATAAAACACCAGATGACCTTCCAGTAGAAGAAAAGGCACTAGACCTAACTGATAGTGAATTCAAATCCCTAATATTCAGAATTATCCAAGAGTTTAAGCCAAAAGCAGACAAAAATGAGGAAAAAAATAGACAAATTCATGGAAAAGGCGGACAAATTCATGAAAAATACAGACAAAAAATGGAAGAATTCAAGAAAATAATACAGGAACATAATGCTAAAATAAATTCACAACTAGAAACCATACAAAAACAACAATTAGAAATCCAAAAGTTAAACAACAAGATTTCAGAAATGGACAGTGTCATAGAGGGGCAGAGGAGCAGGTTTGAAACAATGGAAGATAGGATCAGCGAAATTGAAGACAAACACTTGGATACAACTCTGTTTGAGGAAAAATCAGAAGAAAGAAAGAAGAAAAATGAAGAAACTCTGAAATTATGTGTGATACAATCAAAAGCAAAAATCTGCAAGTGATCAGAGTTCCAGAACAGGGGGAGAAAAGAGAAAACACAGAGAGGATCACTGAAGAATTGATGACAGAAAACTTCCCCAATATCATGAAAGATGAAAAGCTGACCATCCAAGAAGCTCAACGAACCCCATGTAGGATAGACCCCAAAAGAAAATCACCAAGGCATATCATAATCACACTCACTAAAACCAAAGACAGAAAGAATCCTGAGAGCAGCTCGAGAAAAACAAAAAATCACATACAGAGGAGAAACAATAAGACTACGCTCGGATTATTTGGCAGAAACCATGCAGGCAAGAAGGCAATGGAATCACATATACAAAATCTTGAAAGAAAAAAATTGCCAGCCAAGAATAATATATCCTCCAAAACTCTCATTCAAATATGGTGGTGAAATTAGGTCATTTCCAGACAAACAGAAATTAAGGGACTATGTAAAAACCAAACCAAACTTACAAGACTTATTAAAGGGAGTCCTTCGATCTGAGAACAAATAACATCAGACCACAGGCTGAATATAAGACACAGGATTGTACTAGTCAGATATCAACCTAGGAAATGAACTCTTAAGGACTATGCAAAACCAAAAGAATTACATCAGAGAACCAGAGAGGTTAATCTGTAAATGACAACAGCATCAGAACAATAAAAAAGGGAATAAATGGTGTAGGTATAGAACCTTCTAATGGAGAGGAAGGCAAGGTGATACCAAGTAATAATAGACTGGTTCAAATTTGGGCAGATAAGGGTAAATTCCAAGGTAACCTCAAAGAAAGTTAACAAACCTACTCATGAAAATAAAGAAGGAAAACATAAAGTCTCAGTAAAAACAAAACCTACAAAAACAGAAGAAATGAAAAAAAATCCACAAAACAAAAGGAACTCAGCACAGGAGAGTAACAGGAACAAAGAAAACATCAGCACCACAAAAAAAAAAGCACTACAAAATTCTCCTAGGAATATATCCTAGAGAAATAAGAGCCCTCACACTAATAGACATATGCACACCCATATTCATTGCAGCACTGTTCACAATAGCAAAAAGATGGAAACAACCTAGATGCCCATCAACAGATGAATGGATACACAAACTGTGGTACATACACACAATGGAGTATTATGCAAAGATAAAGAACAACGATGAATCTGTGAAGCATCTCATAACATGGATGAAACTGGAGGATATAATGCTGAGTGAAATAAGTCAATCACAAAAGGACAAATATTGTATGAGACCTCTACTGTAAAAACTTATGTAAAAGTTTGCACACAAAATAAACAATCTTTGTTGGTTATGAGGGTTGGGGGGGGAACTAAATAGACAATAGATAAGTGGTAACAAAAAAAATGAGGAATTATCTCTCTCTTCTCCCCTTATGTCCCAACTCTCAAAGCTCCCCCATCCTCTAAATATTAAGCATAGAAGGTATTAGGTCAGAAGGCTTCAGGACAGACTACTTAAGGAAAATTAAAGTGATTAAATACCTAATGTGAATAACTGTGTAAGAATAGATTTAGGTAACAAGCAGAGGCTTTGGTCTTGGATACGTAGACTTTTAGAAGTGTGTATTTTCAGGCCTTGATGCTTTTAGTCAGACCACACTAAACCAAGGGGGGAAAGTCTTAGTTTTGCTTTTTATATCCCTATGGTTATATAATACTGCCAAAATATCATTTTTTCCTCGAAAGTTTACTCTATTTTCAGATTTGGTATCAACTATTTGATACTCTGTTTTGTTTGGCCTGCTTTATTTACATAGGTGCAGAAAGAGGTGAGGATTAATACATAAAGACTCCCTTGTTGCATATTTTATGAAACTAGATATAAGATGTTTAGGCTAGAGAGTTAACTTTTGTCTGGAGGCATTATAGAATCCTCTAGATTCTAGGCCTAAACTCACATTTTCTATTACTTCTATTATAAAATAAATATGTTCATTGCCGTCATCAATTCATTTATCCCAAGTTCAGGAACAATCCAGTTTGCTTCTAACCAAGTGTCACTTGCAGTGCCTGTAGCTTTAAGAGTATTAAGTTATGAACTGTGAAAGGGTCTGAGTTTTCACCCTGCTTGCAAGCTAAACAAGCTAACTTGTCAGTTTTAATAGATACTGGCAGAAGACACTAGACTCCTGTATTTATTACAGCAACAGCAGGAGCCAGATTAACATTGCAGTGCTAGTTCCCTAAACCCCAATCCCCACAGGGCCAGGTATTGCCAGCGCACACAGCACTCCTTAATAGGAGAGGAACCATGAGATAGGAAACCCTGATCTTATATGGGTGCTTCTGGCAAGCCTGCCCATCAGCCTTTCTGGAGAGAGACAATATCTTTATTACCCTGGAATGTAAGCAACTCTATTATGGGAAGAGAGTGGGACTTCTCTATCTTTAGTATCCTATAAGGTAAATAAAACTACTCCAGGAAAGGGATATGGCTTATTACCCTGGAATGTAAGAGTCTAGAGAAACTTAGCCTACATATGCAAAAATGGAGAGGCCCAGGTAGAAGTATCTTCCAACAACGTTTTGGTTAGTAGTTGAGCACAAACTCTTTGTGCCACTCAGGGACCTTAAAGCAGGGTACACTAATATTATTAAATACAAGTACTATTAATGCTATTAGAAATAATGAGACAGACCAGTTTTTTTTTTTAACATTTTATTGTTGTTTAGGTAAAAGTTTACAGAGCAAATTAGTTTCCCATTCAACAATTTATACACAGCTTATTTCATGGCATTGGTTGCAAACCACTGAATGTGTCAGCACTCTCTCCCTCTTTGTCCCTGGATTCCCCATGTCCATTCACCCAGCTTTCCTGCCACTATCATCCTTCTGAACTTTGATTTTGTGCAAATGCTGCCCTTTAATATTCGCATAGTTGATTGTTTTGAGGTGTACATTACTCACTAGTATTATTGTTTATTTTATAGGCCTGTCTGTTGCATGGCTATAATGTGATCTCAGGGAGTGATTTCAGTTCCAAGTATGAAAAGTTTAAAGATTATTTCAGAGTAATAATTTTGAGAGTTCATCCAGCCTCAGTGGCACCAGAAAGCCTGGATTCCATTGAAAATTTTAAATTCTGTTCCACATTTTCCCTCCTTTTGATCAGGATTCGTCTATAGAATCTTTGATCAAAATGTTCAGTAATGGTAGCTGAGCACCATCCACTTCCGGCCTCATGGCAGAGGAGGCAATTGTAAATGAAGGCAACCAGACACATATTTGATTTCTTCTACTGATTCCCGACTCTCCTTTGTCTTTTGCTTCAGGTGAATGGAGACCAATTGTTGTAAGTTGGATGGCCACTTGGTAGCTTTTAAGACTCCAGTCACTATGCAGCTAATAAGGGGGTAGAACAGAGGTACTGAGACACAGTATTAGGCTAACTGATTGGGATGTCCCTTGAAACCATGACCCTAAACTTCAAAACCAAGAAAACAAATCCTGTGAGGTGTTTGGTTGTGCATAAGCAGCCTTAACAGATGTCCTCCTTTTTTGTAAAAATACATATTACACAATATTTGCCAATTAAACATTCTTTAGGTCTACAGCTTAGTAATATCAATTACATTAATTGGTTGTACAACCATTATCCTTAATTGATACCGAATTTCTTCTCACCCTAAACAGAAACTCAGTACTTCCCAAACAGTGGCTCCCATTGCCCCCCTCCCTCCCACTCCTGGTAACCACTAATAAACTTGGGTCTCTATGTATTTGTCTATTCTTGTCATTTTAAATTATAGGAGGATTTTATATATTCTGGATATTAGACCCTTATCTGTTAGATAGTTCCCCCAAAATTTGTCCCAGTCTATAGGTTATCACTTTGTTGACAAATTCCTTTGATGAGCAGAAGTCTTTAATTTTGATGAGATCCCATTCATCTATTTTGCCTTTTGTTGTCCATGCCTTTGGTGTCATGTCCAAGAATCAGTTATTGAAGACTAGGTCTTGAAACAGTACCCCCAATGTTTACCTCAAAGAGTTTTATGGTTTTAGGTCATACATTTAAGTCTTTGATCCATTTTGAGTTACTTTTTGTATATGATGTGATGTATGGGTCTATTTTCATTTTTTGCATATGGAAATCCAGTTGTCCCAGAACCATTTATTAAAAAGGCTGTTTGTTTCCCATTTGGTGGATTTAGCACCCTTGTCAAAGTTTAGTTGACCATAGATGTGTGCACTTAACTCTGTGCTCGCAATTCTATTCCGTTGGTGTATGTGTCTATGATTATACCTGTACCAGACTGTTTTGGTACTGTACCTTTTTAATATGTTTTGAGATCGGGAAGTGAGAGTCCTCCTACTTTGTTCTTCTTTTTCAAGATTGCTTTTGCTATTTGGGGCCCTTTGCAGTTCCATATAATTATGAGAATTGATTTTTCCATTTCTGTAAAGAAGGCTGTTGGAATTTTGAGGGGGGATTGCATTGGATTTATAGATTGCTTTAGGTAGTATTGACACCTTGACAATATTAAGTATTCCGATCCATGAGCATGAAATGTCCTTCCATTTATTTAGGTTATCTTTAATTTCTTTTAGTAATGTTTTATAGTTTTCTGTGTACAAGTCTTTTATTTCCTAGGTTAAACTTATTCCTAGGTACTTTATTCTTTTAGATGCTATTGTAAATGGGATTGTTTTCTTAATTTCCTTTTCAGCTTGTTCACTGCTGATCTATAAAAACCCTACTGAATTTTGCATATTGACCTTGTATCCTCCCACTTTGCTGAATTCATTTATTAGCTCTAGTAGCTTTTGTGTGGATTCCTTGGGGTTTTCTATGTATAGGATCATGTCCTCTGCAAAGAGGGAAAATTTTACTTCTCCCTTCCAAACCTGGATGCCTTTTATATCTTTTTCTTGCCTAATTGTTCTGGCCAGAACTTCCGGTACAATGTTGAATAGCATTGGTAAGAGTAGGCATCCATGTCTTGTTCCTGATCTTAAGGGGAATGCTTCCTGTCTTTCTCCATTGAATATGATGTTAGCTGTAGGTTTTTCGTAAATTCCCTCCATCATATTGAGGAATTCCCCATCTATTCCTATTTTTGTTGAGTGCTTTTATCGTGAAAGGGTGTTAGATTTTGTCAAAAGCCTTCTCGCCATCAGTTCAGATGATCATGTGGTTCTTTTCATTTGTTCTATTAATGTTCTGTATTATGTTGATTGATTTTCTAGTGTTGCGCTATCCTTGCATTCCTGGGATACATCTTACTTGGTCATGATGTATGATCCTTTTAACATGCTTCTGTATTCGGGTAATAGTGACCCTATAGGACAAAGTAGAACTGCCCCATAGGGTTTCCAAGGAGCAGCTGGTGGATTTGAACTGCCCACCTTTGGGTTAGCAGCCAATCTCTTATCCACTGTGCATCGAGGGTTATGCTTAAAGCAATGTCTTTTCTTGGCCTGTACAGGGATCACATCCACGACCTTGGCATTATTAGCAACATGGTCTAACCAGCTGAGCTAACTGGCCACCTGCTCCTATATTAGGTGCATATATATTTATAATTGTTATATCTTCTTGCTAGGTTGATCCTGTTATCATTATAAAATGTCCTTGTTTGTCTCTTACAACAGATTTTGCCTTGAAGTCTATTTTGTCTGAAGTTAAGATCACGACCCCCACTCTCTTTTGATTACTACTTGCAAGGAACATTTTTTCCATCCTTTCACTTTCAATCTATTTGTGTCTTTGGGCCTAAGATGTGTCTCTTGTAAGCAGCGTATATATGGGTCATATTTTTGTTGTTGTTGTTGTTCATTCTGCCACTCTCTGCCTTTTGACTGGAGCATTTAGTCCATTTACATTCAGTGTGATTACTAATTAGAAAGAACTTACTTGTGCCATTATTTGTTTTTGTCCTTTATTACCTCTAATGCTACTCTTTTGTATTTTGTTGCTTATTTGAAGTGAGCCATTTTGATTTACTTCTGTTCCTTTTGTGTATTATTTTTTTAGGTATGTTCTTTGTGGTTACCATGAATATTGCAACTAATATTTTTTTTTAATGATCTATGTTACATTGATACAAATTTAACTTCAATAAGATATGAAAACCTTATATCCCTACAGTTTTTCCCTCCCCCTTTATGTTGTTGATCCCTCAATTGTTTCTTTGTAGAGTTTGTGTCCTGTAATGTAAATATCATATCTCTTACAATTATCAAGGAAGAATAACTTAAAACTCACCCTTATTTTTGCCCAAGGAATTTCCTTTCTATATGTGGCTTCAAGTTTCTTTCTGATGTCCTTTCTTTCCTGTCTGAAGGACTCCTTTTAGTATTTCTTGTACAAGTGGTCTTGTGGAGATTTATTCTAGTAGTTTCTGTTGGTCTGTGAATGTTTTAATTTCACCATTCTTGAAGGCTAACATTGATGGATACAGTGTTCTCGGTTGACAGTGTCTTTCAGCACTTTAAAAGTATCATTCCATTGCCTTCTGGCCTCCAAGGTTTCTGAGGAAAAATCAGCACTTAATCTTATTGAGGCTCGTTTGTATGTCTCCTTTTGCTTGTCTCTCAGTGATTTCAGAACCTTCTGCTTGTCTTTAATCTTTGAGAGCTTGATTATGATGTGTCACGGTGTGTACTTCTTTGGATTCATCCTCCTTGGAGTTCTCTGGGCTTCTTAAATATCTAGATTCATGTCCTTTATCAGATTGGGAAAGTTTTCTGCCATAATTTCTTCAAAGACTTTTTATAACCCTTGTTCTTGCTCTTCTCCTGGAATTCCTGTGATGTGAATGTTGGTTTGTGTGATGTCTTGTATTTCCATTAAACTGTGCTGAGTGTTGTTGATCTTTCCCTTTTGTTGTTCTTCTGCCTGTAGTATTATGTTTACTGTATCTTCAAATTTACTGATCCTGTCTTCTGTCTGTTCAACTCTGTTATTCAAACATTCCAGTGAGTTCTTCATTTCTGTTATTGTCTCTTTTATTTCTGGTAATTCTGTTTGGTTTCTTTTTGTGGTCTCTAGCTCTTTGTTTACATTCTCATTTTTTTCATTCATTGTTTTCTTAATTTCCTTTAGTTCCTTGTCTGTGTTTTCTTTTAGTTCTGTGAGTTTGTTTAATATCCTTGCATTGTGTTCCTCCATTCTATTCATTAATTGGGTTTCCATGGATATTATGTCTCTTTTCCTCTTGTTCATTTGGGTGAGTCATCGTTTCTGTTTTCTGATTGGTTCTTGAGCTCTTTCGTTGACTTCTAGGCATTAGCTTTTTGCTTGGTGGTATATTACTCAGCTCTTCCCAGTATTTGTATCAACTGCATTGTTTTTTATAAGAAACTGTTGGGTGGGCAGAGTCTTTGGGCTTGCTTGTTATTCCCCCCTCCTCTATTCAGGACTTATTTATTTATGTATTTTCCTTTCAACTGCTCACATTAAATTATATGACCACTAAATGGTGCAGATTTCATTCCATGGTACTTTCTCCCTTTATTCTTGAGAGGGGTTGTGGGACCCTAGGTCCCTGCAGCCACAACCTACCCAATCTGCCGATCTGACGGGGTACTCACAGGGGTACTATTGTCCCCATCCAGGGTTTCCCCAACCACTGCCCACAGATCTCCCATCTCCCACTGCATATCAAGCTCTCCTCCCCTCCTGGCAAAGTTAAGCAGTCTGAAGCTGCAGGCAGTTTTTCCGAGCAGAAGGGGGACTTCCTGTCTCCAAGTACTTCCACAGGGAGTTCCCTAACCAACCCAGTCTGCTTTGGGATGGAAGGTAAGGGAGGGGAACTTTGTGTGCAGACAAGCTGTGAGGTCTCTGGGGGGGTTCAGCTGATGCCACCGTTATGTAAACCGCTCTGGATTATATCTCTATCCAGAAGTGAGTGATAATGCTGAGGTCAATAGAATTGCAGATCTAAGAGGGGGAGTGTGGAGAAAGAGAAGGGAGGTCTGCTCACCTTTTTCTTTTCTTCTGGTCTCTGAGGTTGTCCTCGGTTCATTTTCAAAGATCTCTGCTGGATCTGGGAGGGAATCCTAGTTTAATTTCTCAATGTTCTAGTGGGGGAGTTTCAAAGCCTCTCATCTTATCATGGCTATCTTCCTGGAAGTCAGAAATTTCTTTATACAACAAGTATTCATAGAGTATTTTCTTAAAACTAAAAGTACATTTTCAAAGAGGAAGGACACTAGAGGGAAGAGAGGAATTTCAAGATAGCTTTACAGACTTAGGATGCCGCCTTTGTGAAGGTTTAGGAGTATTTCAGTTGTCACTCTTCTGGAAAAGAGATATGTGATCTATGTGGTTCCATCTCTCCCCACCTTAAAAATGGGAAGCATGCTGTAACAATGAACCTCTTGTAAGAGATTTCTACCATTGAGTTTTAAGTTTATATGTCCTAGACTCTGGACAGCAGTCAAGAATGACTACTATTTGATGAAGCTGAAACCAGGTGGAACCCATCGCCACAAATACCCCTTTTCCTGACTTACATCCTATGCCAGTGCACAGAAATCACTTTGGGTGTTTGTTAGCCCTACCCAGAGAGATTACTGGGTGGGTCCTTGGAAAATGTACACCTGACTCTTAAGGTTATGGGTTCTGTTGCATACACTCATAGAACTCTTCTTGTCTCCCATCAGATTGTAAATACTGTGTGAACAGGGTTTGTGTCTGATTTATTGTGCTTTGGCGATATATTACAGTGTCTGCCACACAGAATATGCTTAGTAAATATTTGTAGAAAGATTGTGTTGAAACAGTCAGTAAATAGTAAGAGCAATGTTGGTTACAATTTTTACTTGTATTGGATTTTAGAACAACACTTTTCTCAAGAAATGATAATCACAGCTAAAACTGTTTGAGTACTTGCTCTTTGCTTTATATGCAATAGCTCATTTAATCTTCACAACAATCCTATAAGGTATATTTTACTACTATTACCATTTTACAGATAAGGAAACAGGCACAGAAAATTTAGGTAATTTTCACAAAGTCACACAGTTAGTAAGAAAGAGAGCTATGATTTGATCACCCAGGCAGTTTGAATACAGAGCCCATATCCTTGCTGACATACTATACTGGGTGCTATTGTATATGGCACTGGGTGTTCAGATTATAACTGCTGAAGTGGTTGCATTTAATTCTCAGTATTTACTTTCTTAATTTTATGGCCACAGGCCTGATGCTCTAATATGTTTATGCCTCCTGTAAACCTTTGGGAACTTTGAAGAACTGAGAATGGGAAAGGTTTAGAGTTGAATTAATCAACTTTGGAGGTCCTGAAAGGGATATACCAGTTCTGATAGGATATTTTCCAAGCTGTGACTGCTAAAGAAAGATGCCAGACTTGATCATGGCACTTAAGTGAAACCCTTATGATTGGGCTTGAGGAAAATAAGAAAAAAATGTGGAAGGGGGAAATGTTGGGGTTTTAATTTCTCTGAAATTGTGGTAAGGGATTGTCTTAAAACTAAGGTAAGAAATTTGGCATTTTTAACTCCTTTAAAAGGAATAGAGATTTGTTATTTATTTGTGGGGGGAGGATTTCTATTTCTCTGTGGAAATTTAATATTGAGATAGGTTTAAAGTGGTTGAATTTTCACATCAATTCAGTGGCTACAGGAGGATGCTTAGGAGCAGAGAGGCAAGGTTGAAAAAAGGTTCCAAAATGACCGCCTTGCTGCTCACTTGATGCCCATCCAATTAGGGAGACAGCAGTATCTCAATGTTCATACAAAGACTTGGATCTTAGCACAATGAGTTAACAGAAGGAAGAACCATAAAGGAGGACTGTTATCTCTGTTTAAGAGTTCATCTCCATTCTTTTACCTACTCTTCTCCTCACTTCTCCTCACCCTCACCCTCATCCCACGCTCAGGGTAGAAATTGCTGTGTAGTGATCAGATTTGAAGACATGTGCTTACACATTAAAAGGTCATTGCACAGGTGGGATATTTTGATCTACTTCTCCCTTCTCTGCAGCCTGTGTGTGATAACATCTGAGAGCGGGCTAGAGTTTTGAGGTACGTGTGAAATAACTGCATATCTGCCTTGTCTGAAACTAATTAGTTTGAGCTAAGAAAGAGAGGTGGTCAAGACACTCCTATCAGAGTTCTCCAAATTGGCATTTATGGCCAAAACACTAGTCTATTGTGGATAAGTATCTTCATACTGTAGTATAATCTATCACTTGTGGTATAATAATAACTTCAAGGAAGTATTCGAGATCTCCTGTGTTCTCTGAACATAATATCATACAATATTATCCTAGTTTTTCACTGATTTCCACACTTTGGCATACCTTACAATGACACCAAAATCTCTGACATGAACCATAGCAAAATGCTCGTCAACATTGTTGTTCTTAGGTGCTGTTGAGTCATGTCTGACTTATAGCGACTCTATGTACAACACAACGAAACACTGCCTGGTCCTGCGCCATCCTCACAACTGTCGTTGTGCTTGAGCCCATTGTTGCAGCCACTGTGTCAATCCATCTCATTGAGGGTCTTCCTCTTTTTCGCCGACCCTCTACTTTACTAAACATGATGCCCTTCTCCAGGGACTGGTCCCTCCTGGTAACATGTCCAAAGTAGGTGAGATAAAGTCTCACTGTCCTTGCTTCTAAGGAGCATTCTGGCTGTACTTCTTCCAAAACAGATTTGTTCATTCTTCTGGCAGACCATGGTATATTCAATATTCTTTGCCAACACCATAATTCAAAGACGTCAGTTCTTCTTTGACCTTCTTTATTCATTGTCCAGCTTTCACGTGCCTATAAGGCAATTGAAAATATCATGGCTTGGGTCAGCTGCATCTTAGTCTTCAAAGTGACATCTTTGCTTTTCAACACTTGAAAGAGGTCTTTTGCAGCAGATTTGCCCAATGGAATGTGTCTTTTGATTTTTTGATCACTGCTTCCATGGACGTTGATTGAGGATCCAAGTAAAATGAAATCCTTGACAACTTCGGTAGTTTTTTCTGTTTATCATAATGTTGCTTGTTGGTCCAGTTGTGAGGATTTTTGTTTTCTTTACGTTGAGGTGCAATCCATACTGAAGGCAGTAGTCTTTAATTTTCCTCAGTAAATACTTCAAGTCCCCTTCACTTTCAGCAAGCAAGGTTGTGTCATCTGCATAACGCAGGTTGTTATTGAATCTTCCTCCAATCCTGATGCCTCGTTCTTCTTTATATTGTCCAGCTTCTCAGATTATTTGCTCAGCATACAGACTGAATAAGTATGGTGAAAGGATACAACAACGCTGACGCACACCTTTCCTCTTTAAACCACTCAATATTCCCTTGTTTTGTTCAAACGACTGCCTCTTTGTCTATGTACAGTTTCCTCATGAGCATAATTAAGTGTTCTGGAATTCGCATTCTTAGCAATGTTATCTATAATTTGTTATGACCCACACAGTTCATAGTCAATAAAACACAGGTAAACATCTTTCTGGTAGTCTCTACTTTTGGCCAAGATCCATCTGACATCAGTAAATTATTACATCCTGTTCTGAATCCGGCTTGAATTTCTGGCAGTTCCCTGTTAATGTACTGCTGCAACTTCTTTTGAATGACCTTCAGCAAAATTTTACTTGTGTGTGATACTAAGGATTTTGTTAAATAATTTCCACATTCTGTTGGATCACCTTTCTTTGAAATGGGCACAGATATGGATCTCTTCTAGTCGGATGGCCAGGCAGCTGTCCTCCAAATTTCTTGGCATAGATGAGTGAGCACCTTCAGCGCTGCATCTGTTTGTTGAAACATCTCAATTGGTATTCCATCAATTTCTGGAGCCCTGTTTTTCACCAATGCCTTCAATGCAACTTGGACTTATTCCTTCAGTACCATCGGTTCTTGATCACGTGCCCAATCCTGAAATGGTTGAAAGTCAAACAATTCTTTTTGGTATAGCAACTCTATATGTTCTTTCCAAGATGGAAGGAATATTATCAATATATATTTCATTTAATAAATTATGGCACATCTATTCAAGATATAAGGCAGAAATATATGTACTGATGGAGTTTCTGGGTGGTGCAAATGGTTAATACACTGGCTTCTATCTGAAAGTTTGGAGGTTTGAGTTCACCCAGACACACCTCAGAAGAAAGGACTAGAAATCTACTTTTAGAAAATTAGCCATTGAAAACCTTATGGAACCCAGCTCTCCTTTATACACATGGTATTGCCATGGTTCTGAGTTGACTCAACGGCAACTGATACTGGTAATATGTACTGAAATGTATTGACAGAAAGATGTTTAAGATATATTGTTGAATAAGAAAAGAAAAAAATGCAGACTAGTATGTATTTTCCCATTTAGCAGTAAGTCAGTGGGAGTTATAACCAAATTGTTAATCCATGTTAACACAAGTGATAGTGGGTGTGGGGGATTGGATTACAGAAAGACTTTTCACTTTGTATGTATCATTTATACAGAATTGGTAATAATAGATAATACAAGTATGCATTCATAAAACAATCATATGTTATCAGAATGAAAATAAAAATATTCATATTTTGAAAGATACAAAAATAAATAAATAAACCAGGGAGAACTTGGATGAGTGAAGAAGTTAAACAGCTATCATGACTGCTCCACACTACAGGCCACTGAAAGTGGCTCCACATAGCCCTGGGCCCTTTCTGGAAGTCTCTGGAACCTCCCCACTCTTAGGCAGCCCCAGTTGAAGTATTAGAATCCTGGGTTACTTGGCTGCTATTAAGCAATTTCCTCTTACCTTGTGTTTTCAAGTATCCATCATGGAAAGTCCATCTGGATGAATCTCTTCCTTCTGACCATAATATAGAACAAGAGACAGGATAATAAGGACAGAATCTCAGCTTAGTCAATAGAAGAATGAGGAACCAAGGGAAAGTTATTACCTGACCACCCATGGTGTCAGGATACATAGATATTACAAAGGGAAGGAAGTAACTCCATTCAGCCCCCTCCTATCTGTCACTGTGTCAAGGACATGGACTTCACACCTCCTTTCCCCTCTCCCCCATCCCTCAGGCTTGACTTCCTAAACATCACATTAAACAGGGAGCGAAATTTTTAAAAGATTCACCACATTTTTTTCCACAAATTGCTTCTGTATCAACTGAGCCAAGAATGCCTAAGTGGGAATTCATTCACTAGTTTACACATAGGTCACTCTTTTATAAATTCCCTGTCCCCTAGTCTGCTTCTTTACTTCATTTTTCTCACAGCCTTGCTTTAGAATTACTACTATGTCAACATCAAATCTCAAAGTCACATGTCTCACTCTAAGTCCAGTAAACATAAGAAGGAAGCTAATTTCCAGAAAGATTTGTGATTTACTCCAAAACAAGTTAATTTAACCTTACACCTCTAGCTCTGGTAGATATAGTATTTTGGCTATGAAGTAGATAGTAAATGATATGTTGAACAAAATAAATAAATAAATAAAAAATCAACTAGCCAAATCATGACACATATTCTATATATCACGTCTTTAGCATTTGTTTCCACCTAGTCTTTCCAGATAGACTCTTTTCTTCCTTCTTTTCTAAGGCACTCTATTACATCACTATACTTACTATAGAAAGAAGGAATTGATTATGGCTCTTTTATCCCGATTTTAATGGACATTTTCATGCTCTTTTTGCTGCCCCTTCTTCAGAAACTATGATAAGGAGCTTTATTTCCAGCCTCTGGAAATAAACACACTCCCCTGGTTACACTGGCCATTCATAATAGACATTCACCATTCGACGCTTGAAACAGAAGCTATATAACTCCACAGAAAACTAAAAAATGCTTTTTAAAAAATACCTTTCTATTTACACCATTGCTTTATATGTAGTTCTGTTTCTTTCCTGTTTTGTACAATTTCTAACTTGATTTTGTACTACTTGCTAGAGAATCTCTTGCTAAGAAACTTAAAGGCGAGAATGACACCGAAGCTAGATTTATCTCCAGAACACCCAGTACAATGTCATAGACATCATGGAGACTCAATGATTTTTTTTTCTTTTTCTATGGTTGTTAATAAACAATCATTTTTACTCTGCATAGTCTCAAAGACTGTATATCTAAAAAGTACAAATGATCAACCTTGTAAAAAATTTAGAATAAGATAGACATTTCACAAGTTACTGGTAATAAGAGGCTTCACCACGCAGTGGTAAACAGCACTGATTCTATAGTCAAACATAGCTAGATATGTATCACAATCTCATAATTTTATAACTTCAGGATCTTGGAAAAGTTCCTTAACTATTCTGGTCTTCAATTTCCACATCTGAATAATGAAGTGGAATCCTGTCAGGATTGTTGTGAAGATTAAATGATATGACTTCCAGTTTCCAGTCCTGCAAGTAAAGAGCATAGAGTCATCACTCCCATCCTTCCAACAAGAAAAAAAGCCACTGAACCCAACACCAGTTAGGAATACTTAAAGGATAATTGACTAATGTCTGGAGACTAACTGTGGACTAGCTTGAGAGATGAAAACTCCTGCAGGCACAGCCTTAGGGGGACACCACACTTTTGTGAGTATTATCCCCAGAAACCTACCAAGTCATCACTGTAAAGCTCAGAGAAATATTTTCTACTGCTTCTGAGAGGAGGCAGGAGAAAGTAACCCTTTTGCAATAGTGCTCTGTTCTTAACAATGATTTGCCCTCAAGGGAAATTGCTTTATTAGAACCTAACCAACTTGGGTTTTGCCAGAGCTTCACCTGAGCTGAGGAAGGGAAATACCCAACTACAGCCCCCTCTGGCCTTCCAAGTATGGGAAGGGAAATGTCCAAATACAGCCCCTGCACCTTTCCTGTTTCACCTAAAAAAAAAAAAAAATGGCATCGAGTCAATTCTGACTCATACCGATCCTATAGCACAGAGTAGAACTACCTCATAGGGTTTCCAAAGAGTGGCTGGTGGAGTCGAACTGCCAGCCTCTTAGTTAGCAGCCGAACTCTTAACCACTGCACCACCAGGGCTCCGTTTCACCTAAAGCGTAGGAAAAAACCGCAAACCATTTGTGAGGGTCACAACCCAGGATACAATCTCAGTAAATGATTGAGATATATCATTGGATTATAGATTGCTTCTTCTCACCCACTTACCACCACCTTAACATCAACGGGCTTAACAGGGGATTACAACAGAAAGAACTTCAGTTACTTTTACCTGCTATATCATGCCTGGTTTTCAACAAAAAATTTAAAAACATGCTAAAAGGCAAAAACACACAGTCTAAAGAGATGGATAGGCATTTAAACCAGACTCAGATATGGCAGAGATTGTGGAATTATCAGACCAGGAATTTAAAATATAATTAATATGTGAGGAATTGGTGGTTCAATGGTAGAATTCTCCTTTCCACGCGGGAGACCTGGGTTTGATTCCCTGCCAATGCACCTCATGCAAAGCCACCACCTGTCTGTCAGTGGAGGTTTGCGTGCCGCTATGATTCTGAGCAGGTTTCAGCGAAGCCTCCAAACTAAGACAGACTAGGAAGTAAGGCCTGGTGATATACATCTGAAAATAAGCCAATGAGAACCCTATGGATCACAACATTCTGATCCACAACAAATCATAGGGACGGCACAGGAGCCCGGAGCATTTTGTTCCATTGCACATGGGGTTGCCATGAGTCAGGAGCCTACTCAATGGCAGTTAAAATCAATATGCTTAATATGCTAAGGGTTTTATTGAAAAAAGTGGACAAGGCCCCATAGAAGCAAAGCATTATTAGAAGAAAAGGAACAAAGTAGGAGACCTCACACTACCTGATCTCAAAAACTTCTATACAGCCACAGTAGTCAAAATGGCCTGGTTCTGGTACACCCTGGTCAGTACAGACACATAAACCATTGGAAAAGAATCAAGAACTCAGATATAAATCCATCTACCCCTGGTAAGCTGATCTTTGACAAAGGACTAAAGTCTATTAAATGGGGGAAAATAGTCTTTTTAACAGATTGTGCTGGCAAAACTAGATGTCTATCTATAAAAAAAAAAAAATGAAACAGGACCCATACCTCACACCATACATAAAAACTAACTCAAAATGGATCAAAGACCTAAATATAAAACCTAAACAATAAAGGTCATGGAAGAAAAAATAGCGACAATGCTAGGAGCCTAATACATAGCATAAACACAATACAACTCATACGTAACAATACACAAACACTAGAAGAGAAACTAAATAACTGGGAGCTGCTAAAAATTAAACACTTATGCTCATCAAAAGACTTCACCAAAAGAGTAAAAACAGAACCCACAGACTAGGAAAAAAAATTTGGCTACGACATATACAACAAGGGTTTAATCTATAAAAATCTATAAAATACTTCAACACCACCACAACAAAAACACAAACAATCCAATTTAAAAATGGGCAAAGGATATGAGCAGAAATTTCACTAAAGAAGACATTCAGGTGGCTAACAAACACATGAGGAAAGGCTCGCGATTATTAGCCATTAGAGAAATGCAAATCAAAACTATGATGAAATACCATCTCACTCTGACATTATTGGCATTAATAAAAAAGAAAAGAAAGAAAAAAGTAACAAATGTTGGCGAGATTACGGGGAGATTGGCACTCTTATGCATTGCTGGTGGCAATGTAAAATAGTACAACCACTATGGAAAACACTATGGCACCTCCTTAAAAACCTAGAACTAGAAATAACATATGATCCAGCAACCCTACTCCTAAGAACATATCCTAGAGAAATAAGAGCCATCATACAAATAGACATATGCACACCATGTTCGTTGCAGAGTTATTCACAACAGCAAAAGTATGACAACAGCCTAAGTGCCCATCAACAGATGAATGGATAAAAAATTATGGTACATATGCAACAATATGAACAATGATGAATCCGCAAAACATCTCACAACATGGATGAATCTGGAGGGCATTATGCTGAATGAAATCAGTCAATCACAAAAAAATAAAAAATTGTATGAGATCACTATTATAAAAGCTCAAGAAAAGGTTTACACACAGAAAGAAAAAATCTTTGATGGTTATGAGGGAGGGGAGAGGTGAGGAGGGAAAATCACTAACTAGATAGTAAACAAATGTTAACTTTGGTGAAGGGAAATACACCACACTATAGGCTCGCTATGAGTCAGAATGAATCGATGTCAAAGGGTTTTTTTTGGTTTTATATAGGGGAAATCAGCACAATTTCACCAACGCAAGGTCATAGAAGCTTCCTAGATAAATCCAAACACCTTGAGGGATTGAGTTACTGGGGCTGAGGGCTGAGAACCATGGTCTCAGGGGATATCTAGGTCAATTGGCATAACATAGCTCATAAAGAAAATTTCTACATTCTACTTTGGTGACTAGTGTCCGGGGTCTTAAAAGCTTGCAAGCAGCCATCTAAGATCTATCTATTGGTCGCATCCCATCTAGAGCAAAGGAGAAGGAAAAAAAACAAAGATACAAGGAAAATATTAGTCCAAAGGACTAATGGACCACATGGATTACAGCCTCCACCAGCCTGAGCCCAGAACTACATGGTGCCTGGCTGCCACAACCGACCGCTCTGACAGGTATCACAATAAAGGTTCGTGGACACAGCAGGAGAAAAACGTAGAACAAAATTTCAAATTCACAAAATAGACCAGATTTACTGGTCTGACAGAGACTGAAGGAACCCCCAAGACTGTGGCCACCAGATACCCTGCTAACTCAGAACTGAAACCACTTCTGAAGTCCACCTTTCAGCCAAAGATTAGACAGACCTATAAAACAAACAATAACACATGTGAGGAACATGCTTCTTAGTTCACTCAAGTATACAAGACCAAATGGGCAACACCTGCCCAAAAGCAAAGACCAGAAGGCAGGAAGGGACAGGAAAACTGGACAAATGGACACGGGTACCTGGGGTTGAAAGAAGGAGAGTGCTGACACAATGTGAGGATTGCAACGAATGCCACTAAACAATTTGTGTATAAATTTTTGAATGAGAAACTAATCTGCATTGTAACTTTCACCTAGAGCATAACAGCAAAAAACTGGACAATATGCAAGAATAGATGGATAATGTGATCAGAGAGATGGAAACTCTAAGAAAGAATCAAAAGGAAAGGCTATAAATAAAAAAAACAATGTAGCAGAAATGAAGAATTCTTTTGGTGGGCTCATCAGTAATCTAGATATAGCTGAGGAAAGAATCAATTAGCTCCATGACATGTCAACTGAAACATTTCAAACTGAAATGCAAACAGAAAAAAAATTAAAAAGTAAAGTAAAAAGAATGGAACAGAATATATAAGAACTATCAGACAATGGAAACACTGGTTGCATAGTGGTTAATTATCCTGACCAAAAGGGGGAAATGCAAAACAGAATTTCAAATTCTTATGCACTCCAGGCTTTCTGGAATCATGGAGGCTGGATGAACCCCTGAAACTATTGCCTTGAGATAATCTTTAAGCTTTAAACCAAAAATACCCCCTGAAGTCTTCTTAAAACCAAACAATAGTTTAGCTTAACTAGTAACAAATGTCTGCATTAAGCATTGTGCTCTTTTAAGATCTCTCTAATTGACAAAAGCAAATCGAAAGATTAGAAAGGAAACTTAGGGAGCAGTGAGTTTATGTTAATGGGGGAGGAGCAACTCAGGAAAGAACGGTTAGAATATTTGCACAACTCAAAGAATGTAATCAATGCAACTGAATTGTACATGTAGAAACCCTTGAATTGGTGTGTTTTATTGTGCGTATTCTCAACAAGAACAACAAAATAAGTAAAATAAAAAATTAAAGGATGGTCCTCCTGGATCAAAATGGTGTTGTGAGCAGCTACACTCTCCTGAAACCCTACAAACACACACGCACACACAAAACAAACGATCAACAACAAAAATAAGGAGAAATAGGCCAAACCAGCTTTGTGAGAATTCTGGAAACAAGTCAAAGGGTGACAGCAACTAAGTGAACACTGAATCAAGAAAAGGGTGACAGATTTCCGGCCAACATGGCTGCTTAGTCAGATACACCATGCAGTTCCTCTACAGGAAAGACCCGAGAAACCAAATGAAACAGATACAGATGACATTCCTGGAACCCTGAGCATTAAATGAAAATATAAAAACTAGATCAAACACTAATGGAGGAAGAAACTGACAGAAAACAGTGTATGAGAAGACAGAGAGGAGCGACCCAGCCAGCTGGCCTGACACAGCGTGGCCATCTTGAGAAAAAGACAGCAGCAATCTTGGGTAAGGAGCACAGAAGGCAGCTGCACAGAATTTCCCAACATGACACAGACTAACAGTGTAAACATACCCAGAGTGAAATTGGGTCCTGATTGCTGGACGCAGCCAATAGGAAGAGCCCAGGCACCCTCAGCCGGTGGGAGGAGCACACTCCCCCTCCCCCACCCTACTGGTAATTAGTGGCACAAACTCCCCCATCCCTGTAGCTCCAAATGCTGAGGAACAAGGTACAAGCCCTTCCCTCTCCCAGCCACCCAGCTCTGACTGCCACCCTCCACCCCTGCTGCAACCACCACCCCTCTACCCCATGACTTCACAGAGTGGCACAGACTGCTCAATCTATCCTTCCAGCCTGCTGACCCAGTCAAGGTCACTTCCTCCTTCCCCTGTCTGGTGACATTTGCTCAACCCCCACTTGGTGATGGACAACAACCACTTGCACTCACAAGAGCCTGACTTCAGACTACACCCTATCTGGACTGACTGGAGGCGGTAGCAGTGTGACCACACACATACCCATCTGCCGCTCCCTCCCCCCTCCCTGTCCAGCAAGAAGCAGCAACAGTATGACCTCACATGCACCCACATGCCATACCTCCCTATTTCCCCTACATGCTGTTGGCCCCTACCCCCCACCTGGCAAGGGGCACCAAGTGCATGACTACGCACATGCCTGCCCACAATTCACACTCCACTGCTTTGTGAGAGGTGGTGGCAGAGCAACTTGTGCACACTTGTCCACTACTCACCCCCCATCTGCTGAGATGCAGCAAATGCACCCCCACTACCCTGTCATACACGCCACACCAGCCACCCAACCTACATAGTAAGTGCCACTGCCTGCTACTGTGCCACTGGACCAATGACAGACAGCAGCCAACGTCCACCCAACCCTCCCTCAGTCACCCCAGAAGACAAATGAATAGAGATCCACACCCACTCCCAACTGCTACCTCACCCACCCAGAGACAGGTGGCGAGCACTTCAGTGTAGCCAGATTAGTGACCAGAGTATCATGCTTGTCCCACCTGCCTGGATACATCAAAACAAAACATAACAAAAAAATGAGGACACAGCAAACAATTAATAAATAAATACAATAACACCTTATGCCTCAGAAACAACACACGATATCAAATAACCTAAAGAAGTAGGACAAGATGGCTCCAGCAAATAACCAAAATAAAGAACCAGGAAACTTCCCTGAGGAAGAAATGGTAACAGAACTACCTGATAAGGAATTCGAAAGACTTATATATAGGGCCCTCCAAGAGATCAAGGAAAACACAGACAAAGTCAAGGAAAAAACTCTAGAAGAATTTAGGAAAACAATACAAGAACAAAATGACAAAATAAATAGACGATTAGAAACCATATAGAAACAGCAACTAGAAATCCAGAAGATTAACAAGAAATTGTCAGAAATAGATAAAGCATTGGAAGAACAAAGGAGTAGAATTAAAACAGAGGAAGACAGAATTAGCAAAATAGAGGACAAATCCCTTGCTAGCAATCTGTTAGAAGAACAATCAGGGAAAAGAATGAAGAAAGCCTAAGAGTTATGTAGGACACTATCAAGAGGAATAATTTAAATGTGACTGGAATTCCAGAACAGGAAGAGACAAAAAAAGCACAGAGAAAATTTTTGAAAATTTGCTGGCCGAAAACTTGCCTAATATTGTGAAAGACAACAAGATATCTATCCAAGAAGCTCAACAAACCTCATATAGGATAGACCACAAAAGAAAATCACCAAGACATATCATAGTCAAACTTTGCAAACTCAAAGACAAAGAAATAATCCTGAGAGAAGCTTGGGAAAAATGAAATGCTACATACAAAGGGAAACCATTAAGGCTAGGCTCTGATTTCACGGCAGAAACCATGCAGGCAAGTAAGCAATTTCCAACCAAGAATTATATATTCAGCAAAATTGTCCCTCACATAAGATGGCAAAATTAGGACATTTCCACATAAATAGAAATTAAGAGAATTTGTAAAACTAGATGGACTTTACAATAAATAATAAAGGGAGTCCTTCCAACAGAGAACCTTCAGACAACCTTAGATTAAGACACATGACAACATTATTCAGAAACCAACCCAGATAAAGAATTTTCAAAAATAAAACTATAAGAATGAAAATAGGGAACCTGAGAAGTCAATCTGTAAATGATGACAGCTTCAAAACAGAAACGAGGAATAAATTGTGCACTTACAGAACTTCCATTTGGAAAGGAAGTCGAGGTGATATCAAGAAAGAACGGAATATTTTAAACTTAGGAAGATAAAAGTAAATTTCAGGGTAACCACAAAGAAAATTAATAAACATTCTCTCCAAAATAAAAAAGAAGAAAATCATAAAAACTCAGTAAACACAAAATCAACAGCAATGAAGGAAATGAAAAGAAAAATCCATAAACAAAAAGAACTCAGCACAGAAAAGTATATGGAACAAAAAAATCATCAGAAGCTCAGGAAAAAGCACAACAAAATGACAGCAGTAAATTCATACCTATTGATAATTACATTGAATGTAAATGGATGAAATGCACCCGTCATGAGACAGAGTGGCAGAATGGATAAGAAAAACATGACCCATCAATATGCTGCCCGCAACAGACACAACTTAGAAACAAAGATAAAAATAAGCTAAAAATCAAAGAGTGGAAAAAATATATGAAGCAAATGACAACCAAAAAAAAGGAAGAGTGGCAATATTAATCTCTGATAAAATAAACTTTCAAGCAAAAACCAGCATAAGAGACTAGTGAGGTAGTATATAATGATTAAAGTGTCAATCCGACAAGAGGACATAACCATAATAAATATCTATGCACCCAATGGAAGAACTTCAAAATACATAAAACAAACTTTAACAGAATTGAAAAGAGAAATAGACAACTCCACAATAATAGTAGAAGACTTTAATACACCACTTTTGATGAAGGATAGAACAACTAGAGGAAGCTCAACAAAGATACAGAAGATCTAAACAACACAATCAACGAACTTGATCTCATAGATATATACAGAACACTCCACCAAACAACAGCACAGTACACATTCTTTGCCAGTGCGCATGGATCATTCTCCAGAATAGACCATATGTAAGGCCACAAAGCAAGCCTCAATAAATTTAAAAACACCAAAATACAAAGCATCTTCTCGGATCACAAAGCTATAAAATTAGAAATCAATAACAAGAAGAACAAGAAAAAATCAGCTATACGGAAACTGAGTAACACTCTGCTTAAAAACCACTGGGTAATAGAAGAAATAAAAAATGAAATAAAAAATTCCTAGAATCAAATGAGAATGAAAACCCAACTTACCAAAACCTTTGGGACACAGCAAAAGCAGTGCTCCAAGGTCAATTTATAGTAGTAAATGAACACATCAAAAAGGAAGAAACAGCCAAAATCAACTGCCTAATCCTACAACTCCAACAAATAGAAGAAGAGCAGCAAAAAAGGCCATAGTAACCAGAAGAAAGAAATAATAAAGATCAGAGCAGCAATAAATGAAATGGAAAAAACAATAGAAAGTATCAACAAGATAAAAGTTGTTTTTTTTAAAGTATTAATAAAATCGACAAACCACTGGCCAAATTGACAAAGGAAAAGAAGGAGAAGATGCAAATAACACAAGAAATGAGATGGGTGACATTACAACAGAACCAACTGAAAATGAAAAGGATAATAACAGAATACTATGAAGAACTGTACTCCAACAAATTTGAAAACCTAGAGGAAATGGACAAATTTCTAGAAACATACCACCTACTTAAACTAACACAAACTGAGATATAAAATTTGAAAAGACCCATAACAAAATAAGAAATTGAAGGGGTCATTAAAAAAAAAAAAAAAAACTCCCAACAACAGTAAAAGCTCTGGCCCAGATGACTTCACTGGAGAACTCCATCAAAAACATTCAGATAAGAGCTGACACCTATTCTACTCAAACTATTCCACAACATAGAAAAGGATAGAACACTCCTGAATTCATTCTATGAAGCAAGCACAGGCAAAGACCACTAAAAAAGAAAATTATAGACCAATATCCCTCATTAATATACACACAAAAATTATCAACAAAATACTAGCCAAAATAATCCAACATCATATCAAAAAATAATACATCATGAACAAGTGGAATTCATACCAAGTACGCAAGGATGGTTAAACATTAGAAAATTAATCAACATAATCCACCACGCATATAAAACAAAGAAAAAAAGCACATGATCATACCAATTGATGCAGAAAAGGCATTTGATAAAATCCAACATTCATTCCTGATAAGAACTCTCAGCAGAATAGGAATAGTAGGGAAATTCCTCAACATAATTAAGGGCATATATACAAAACCAACAGCCAACATTATTCTCAACAGAGAGAGACTGAAAGCATTCCCTTTGGGAACAGGAATCAGACAAGGATGCCCTTTATCACCACTTTTATTCCATATTGTACTGGAAGCCCTAGCGTGAGCAATAAGGCAGAAAGGGAAATAAAAGGCGTCCAAATTGATAACGAAGACATAAAACTATCTCTATTTGCAGATAACATTATCCTACATAGAAAATCCCAGAGATTCTTTAAGAAAACTACTAGAACTAATAGAAGGATTCACCAAAGTGGCAAGGCACAAGTTCAACATACAAAAATCAGTGGGATTCCTCTACACTAACAAAGAGAACTCCAAAAAGGAAATCAGGAAAACAGTACCATTTACAACAGCCCCATAAAAGATAAAATACTTAGGAATAAACCTAACCAAGGATGTAAAAGACTTACACAAAGAAAACTACAAAACACTACTGCAAGAAACCAAAAGAGACCTAAGTAAATGGAAGAACATATCATGCTCATGGAGAGGAAGACTTAACATTGTGAAAATGTCAATACAACCCAAAGTGATCTATAGAAAGAATGCAACCCCAATCCAGATTCCGGCAACATTCTTTAAAGATATGGAAAAACTAATCACCAACTTTATATGGTGTCATGGATTGAATTGTGTCCCCCAAAAATATCTGTCAACTTGGCTAGGTCATGATTCCCAATATTGTATGATTGTGTAATCTGATGTGATTTCCTTATGTGTTGTAAATTCTATCACTGTGATATACTGATTAGGTTATACTGATGAGGTTTACAAGATTAGATAGTGTCTTAATCCAATCTCTTTTGAGATATAAAAGAGAGAAGCGAGCAGAGACACATGGGAACCTCATACCACCAAGAAAGCAGTGCCAGGAGCAGAGCGTGTCCTTTGAGCATGGGGTACCTGTGCAGAGAAGTTCCTAGTCTGGGGGAACATTGATGAGAAGGCTGACAGAGGGAGAAAGCCTTTCCCTGGAGCTGGTGCCCTGAATTTGGACTTGTAGCCTACTGGACTGTGAGAGAATAAATTTATCTTCGTTAAAGCCATCCACTTGTGGTATTTCTGTTAGAGCAGTGCTAGATGACTAAGACATATGGAAACGAAAGAGACCCCAGATAAGCAAACATTACTGAAGAAGAACAAAGTAGGAGGCTTCACACTACCTGATCTCAGAACCTGCTATACAGCCACAGTAGTCAAAACAGTCTGGTACTGGTACAATGACAGACACATCAACCAATGGAACAGAATTGAGAATCCAAAAGTAAATCCATTCACCTATGGACAGCCCATCTTCGATAAGGTGCCGAAATCCATTAAATGGGGAAGAGATATTCTCTTTAACAAATGGAGCTGGCACAACTGGATACCCATTTGCAGAAAAATGAAAAAGGATCCATTCCTCACACCATATACAAAAACTAACTCAAGATGGATCAAAGACCTAAATACAAAACCTAAACTATAAAGATCATGGAAGGAAAAATAGGGGCAAACGTAGGGGCCCTAATTTATGGCATATAGACTATCAAACATAACTAAAAATGCACAAACAACAGAAAATAAAGTAGATGTCTGGGACCTCCTAAAAATTAAACACTTAGGTGCACCAGTAGACTTCTCCAAAAGAGTAAAAAGAGAACCAACAGACTGGGAACATTTTTTTGGCAATGAAATATCTGACAAAGGACAAACCTCTAAAATTTATAGAAAACTTTGACACCTCAACAACAAAAAGACAAACGATCCAGTTAAAAAGTGGGCAAAGGACATGAACAGACACTTAACCAAAGAAGACATTCAGGCAGCCAAGAAATACATGAAGAGATGCTCACGACCATTAGCCATGATAGAGATGCAAATCAAAACAACAATAAGATATCATCTCACCCCAGGGAAAATGGCAATGATCCAAAAATCAAAACAACAAATGCTGGCGAGGGTGTTGGGAGATTAGAACTCTCATACATTGCTGGTGGGATTGTAAAATGGTACAACAACCATGGAAAATGACACAGTGCTTCCTTTAAAAAGTTAAAAAATAGATATACCTTATGATCTCACAATCCTACTACTAGGTATGTATCCTAGAGAAATAAGAGCCATGACACAAATGCACACTTACTATCACGGATTGAATTGTGTCCCCCAAAAATATGTGTATCAATTCGGCTAGGCCATGATTCCCAGTATTGGGTTATTGTCCACCATTTTGTCATCTGACATGATTTTCGTATGTGTTGTAAATCCTACCTCTATGATGTTAATGAGGTGGGATAGGTGGCAGTTATGTTAATGATGCAAGACCTGATCTACAAGATAGGGTTGTGTCTTGAGCCAATCTCTTTTAAGATATAAAAGAGAGAAGCTAGCAGAGAGACAGGGGGACCTCATACCACCAAGGAAACAGCACTGGGAGCAGAGCACAACCTTTGAACCCAGGGTTCCTGCTCTGAGAAGCTCCTAGTCCAGGGAAAGATTGATGAGAAGGCCCTTCCTCCAAGCTGACAGAGACAGAAAGCCTTTCCCTGGAGCTGATGCCCTGAATTTGGACTTCTAGCCTACTAGACTGTGAGAAAATAAAAGTCTCTTTGTTAAAGCCATCCACTTGTGGTATTTGTTATAGCAGCACTAGACAACTAAGACACTTATGTTCATCGCAACATTATTCATAATAGCAAAAAGATGGAAACAACCTAAGTGCCCATCAACAGACGAATGGAAAACCAAAATAGGGTACATACAGACAATGGAATACTAAGCAACTTTAAAGAATAACAATGAATCCACAGAACATCTCACAGCATAGATGAACCTGGAGGATAATATGCTGAGTGAAATAAGTCAGTCACAAAAGGCAAATATTGTGTGAGACCACTATTATAATAAAAATTTAAGGAAGTGTTTACACACAGAAAGAAACATTCTTTGATGGTTACCAGTGATGGGAGGAAAGGGAGTGAAAATCACTAACTAGATAGTAGACACATTTTAACTTGGGTGAAGAGAAAGTCAATACATAATAAGAGGGGTGTTATGGATTGAACTGTGTCCCCAAAAAATATGTGTCAACTTGATTAAGCCATGATTCCCAGTATTGTGTGGTTGTTCTCTGTTTCGTGATTGGTGTAATTTTCCTATGCGTTGTAAACCCTAATCTCTGTCTGTGGTTAACAGGGCAAGATTGGGTTATGTTAAAGATGATTAGGGTGGGATGTAACACACTTACTCAGGTCGCATGCCTGATCCAATATAAAGGAGTTTCCCTGGAGCATGGCCTGCATCACATTTTATCTTATAAGAGATGAAAGAGAAGTGAGCAGAAAGGGGGGACCTCCTACCATGAAGAAAGAAATGCCAGGAGTAGAGCACATCCTTTGGACCTGAGGTTCCTGCACAGAGAAGCTCCTAGACCACGGGAAGATTAATAACAAGGACCTTCTTCCAGAGCCGACAGAGAGAGAAAGCCTTCCACTGGAACTGACGCCCTAAATTTGGCCTTCTAGCCTACTAGACTGCGAGAGAATAAATTTATCTTTGTCAAAGCCATCCACTTATGGTATTTACGTTATAGCCACACTAGATAACTAAAACAGGGGATGTCAGCACAACATGACCAAGGCAAAGGAAGACGCTGGGTGGAATGCAAGACTAAAAGGAAACAATGGTAAATACACAATCCTGCAATAACAGTAAAAACTAACAATAATTTATGAGTGGATACATAAGTGGATATGTAAGCTGAACAGGTGTGGGATGGCGTATAGGAGTACACCCACAAGCATATATATAGGTTTGGCAGAGAATATTTCTACATAAGTATTTGCATGTGCTGCAAATATATCCATATATATCGTAGAACACACAGGGGGGAAAATTATGAAAATTTCTTAGCCGTAACCAAACACCTTGAAGGGCCGGGTCACTGGGATTGAGGGTTTAGGACCATAGTCTTGGGGGACATCTAGATCAACTGGCATAACATACATCCTACTTTGGTGAGTAATGTCTGGGGTCTTAAAAGCTTGCAAGTGGCCTTCTAAGATACAACTGTTGGTCTCTTCCCTTCCAGAGCAAAGAAGAGTAAAGAAAATCAAAGACCCAAGGAAACTATTAGTCCAAATGACTAATGGACCACAAAAACCACAGCCTTCAGTAACCTGAGACCAGAAGAGCTAAACGGTGCATGGCTACAATTCCCGACCACTCTGATCAGGATCACAACAGAAAATCCTGGACAGAGTGGGAGAAAAAAGTAGAACAAAATTCAAATTCATAAAAAAAGACCAAACTTATTGGTCTGATAGAGACTGGTGGAACCTTCGAGACTATGGCCCTTGACACCCTTCAAACCTGGAACAGAACCACTCCCAGAGATCACCTTTCAGCCAAAAAATAGACAGACCTTTAAAGTGAAAATAACACCTGTCAGGAACATGCTCTTCAGAACAATCAACCACAAGAGACCAAAAGGTCAGTATTTGCCCAAAAACAAAGTTTAGAAGGTGGGAAAGGGCAAGACAAATGGACAAATGGAAATGGTTAACCCAGGAAGGAAAGGGCTACCACATTGTGCTGTCATATTGACAGGATTGCAACTAATGTCACAAAACAAAATGTGTATAAAATACTGAATGGGAAAGTCATTTACTCTGTAAACTTTCACCTAAACCAGAATAAAATGTTCAAAATAAATAAATAAGGGTGACATCTAAATGGTAGGAAAGCTTTGATTTTCTACTCACCTGTGTCCTGCCTGCTCCCTAGCTTTGTGTGGTCATGATAAAGCAGTGGGTGGCCCACAGTCCTGGTCTTTACCTCTAGATGGAACAGAGCAGATTTTATTCTCACATTATTGTATGTGTCTGTCCTAATATGCAATCAATGTCATTGAATTGTACATGTAGAAACTGTTGAACTATTATATGAAGGACTGAAGTAAGGTGCTTATCTCTAATTGATCTGTCTCAGAGCTCACACAATAATGAGGGGCAGTAGGCAATGACTTAATCACCTATAGCTAGCTGCTTGGGTCAAAAAAGTACTATTAAGGCATAACAACAGACTCCTAAAGACTGGAAGGAGAGACTGGGGAGAGAGTCTCTTTCAGAAAATAAGACTTTCAAAAAATGCCATGAGTAAGAAGCAACTGAACAGCAATGGGTTGGGTTTGGTCTATATGAGAGAATTGACAAAACCACAGGCATGACCTTGGCAAGACATAAGTTCAGCAATTCCCTAAGAAGACCATACACTTTCACCTAGGTATAATACCTAGGCTCAGTGTAAGCTGGGATAAGTGTTTAACAGAGGCCCAGCACAGAGCCAATTAGCAAAGACTGGGAGAGGTGTTTTGCTTTTCCGTAACATTCAAGGAAAGTTCTGTGAAAACACTAGCTGAACACGAACTAAGAGAAATTTCAGCGTCCAAACACGTTGGTAAAGGGACTCTTCGAAAAAAGAGTTAAGTGAAGTGACTAAACAAATGTACTATTAAAGCCTTCAATAATTAAAAAACAAAAAAACAGCAAATCCTGAAGGAAGGGAGTCACACTTTATAATATTCAAATGTCCTATTTTCAACAAAAATCACAAGACATACAAACAAACAGGAAAGGATAGTTCATTCAAAAGAAAAAAATTAAGCAACAGAATGGCCTTGGGGAAGCCAAGACAATGGACTTATCAAAGATTTAAAAAAAAAAAAAAAGTATTAAATATACTCAAAGCCAAAGTAACTAAAGGAAATCAACAAAACTGTATGTGAACAAAATGAGAGTAGCAATACAAAGATAATAATAATAAAAAGGAGACAGACAAATTCTAGAGCTTAAAAGTACAATAAATGACATGAAAAATTCACTGGAAGTGTTTAACAGGAGATTTGAGCGGCATAAAGGATGAATTAGCAAACTTGAAGATGGCATAATTAAAATTATTGAGCCTAAAGAGCAAAAGAAAAAAAAAGAATGAAGAAAAGTAAACAGAGCCTAAGGAATGTGAGATACCCGCATGAAAGTTCTAATATATGCATTTTTGGAGTCCAGGAAGAAGAGAGGGAAAAATTGCACAGAAATAATATCTTTTAAAAACAATGGTCAGCAGCTGAAAAGGAAAATGGCACTCTAGGCAGAAGCACCACGCAATCCCTCCACAACAAAGATCCGAAAAACTAAGCCGAACAGAGAAAACAATAATCCTGAAAGCTTAAAACATCAAATGAAAAGATAAAGAACTCAGCCAACCACCAAACGGAGTTAGAAGACTGACAGAGACTGGACAGCGAGGAGAGATTCATGCAGAGGTCCCCTATCAGCTAATGCAGCATGGATTCACCATCTTGGACTCCTATTGGAGACCAGCAAACAGGGGGTATGAGAAAGCAGCTTCACGGAGCTTCCAGAGGGAGACAAAACAACCGGTAATTTTCGATATGCACTTTTCCAACCCCACCCTTCTTCACCCCCACTCGGCCTCCTCTGTTTCCCACAGCGACAATCTCTTGTCTGGGAAGCACCGGTTGCTTGGATTCCACCCACCCGAATGGGTTGGCTCTCTGAGTGCCATTTGTTGGCTACTGGTGTTGCTTTTTTCCACTTCTTTTGATTTCTTCCTTGTCTCTCACCACCTCCCCCTCCTTTAGCTCAAATACCTGGCTCCATACGCCACCTTTGCTTCTTCCTGAGGGGCTGCGGAGCTCCGATCAAGTGTGGGGCTGCTTCCCGGTCTGGGCTGCCGCACTGCTGGGATCCTGCGGCTTTTGTTTGTTGGTTTGTTTTGAATTGTTTGTTTGTTTTCTTTTCCTTTTCTTGAGTTGGGAGCCCGTTCTGGCCAGGCGGTGCTGTGTGGCTTGGAACATACCATCTCGGCTTCCACAGATGTGCAGAGGGATCCGGGAGGGCATTTCTTTTGTTGTTATTTTTTTTTCTGTTCTTTTGGGGGCTTTTCTTGTTCTTTTTTTTAAAAAAAATGTTTTGTTTTGTTTTCCTTCTTTTTCCCTTTTTGTCTTTCTTCATTACTCAGTTTGTCATCTCTCTATATCTTCCTTCTTTTTCTGTTCCCTGAATACCTGGCATTGTATACCTCTACGCCTTCTAGCCAGGCTGTACTGCAACACCTGAGAACAACTTCCCCAGACCTCATGCCGCACTGGTGAGATCCCTGGGAACTTTGTTGTTCCTTTCCCTTTCTGATTTTTATTTATTCATACTTTTCTTTTGTTTTCTTCTTCTTCCCCTTTTTGTTTTTCTCCATTTCATAGTCTCTCATCTCTCCACTCCAACGGCAAGCTCCCCTAGCATTCCTTTTTATTTGTTTGTATGTTTTTGGCTCCTGTTCCTCTCTCCTCTCTCCCATAGCCATCTTAGCTCCACACATAACAATCTCCCCACTACATTCTGCCTACCTGCACAGAGCGCTTAACATCACACGACCAAGCAGCACAGGCACGGCCTACTGGAACCTGCCCTGCACTGATTACCTACCCACGCTGCTGGCTGTAGTAAGTGCCACAAACAACCCATCCCAGCAACTCCTCTTCAGCTAGACCTGCCCTGCTGTACCATATCTGAGTGACTGACCCTGCCAATTGGAGAAGGAGGTGAAAAGTATTGTACCAATGGAGAGCAAACAACAAAGAACACACACCCCGCCTGCTCAGACACAGCCAAATTTAAAAAAAGGGAGGAAACAAACAAACCTACAATCAATAAATGAGAAAAATAACTACTGAATGCCCAGAAGACACCAGACAATATCAAAACAATTACAAAAACAGGACAGAATGCTTCCAGTAGGCGTCCAAAATAAAAAACCAGATGACTTTCCAGTGGAAGAAAAGGCACTAGAACTACCTGATAGGGAATTCAAATCTCTAACACTCAGAATTATCCAAGAGTTGAAGTTAAAAGCAGACAAAAATGAGGAAAAAATAGACAAATTCATGGAAAATACAAATAACAAATTGGAAGAATTCAGGAAAATAATACAGGAACAAAATACCAAAATAAATTCAGAACTAGAAATTATACAAAGACAACAATTAGAAATCCAAAAGATAAACAACAAGATTTCAGAAATGGACGGTGTCATAGAAGGGCTGAGAATCAGATTTGAAATGGAGGAAGACAGGATCAGTGGAATTGAAGACAAACACTTGGATACAACTCTGTTTCAGGAAAACTCA
>NW_004444022.1:61556-63032 GCF_000243295.1 Trichechus manatus latirostris | reverse complement strand
ACCCTACAGCTGCAAATTACACATTCTTTTCCAATGCACATGGAACGTTCTCCAGAATAGACCACATCTTAGGCCACAGAGCAATCCTCAACAAGATCTAAAACGCTGAGATAATTCAAAGTATCTTCTCTGACCACAATGCCATCAAGGTAGAAATTAACAACAGAAAGAGCAAGGGAAAAAAATCAAGTACATGGAAACTGAATAACACACTGCCTACATAACACTGGGTAACTGAAGAAATCAGAGTTGGAATCAAAAATTTCTTAGAACCAAATGTGAATGAAAATACATCACACCAAAACCTGTGGGACACAGCAAAGGCAGTCCTCAGAGGACAATTTATAGCAGGAGGTGCACACATCAAAAAAGAAGAAAGGGACAAAATCAAAACGTTCACTACACAAGTTAAACAAATAGAAAGAGAACAGCAAAAAAAAAGCCAACAGCCACCAGAGGAAAGGAAATAAAGATCAGAGCAGAAATACATGAAATAGAGAACAGAAAAACAATAGAAAGAATCAACAAAACAGAAGTTGGTTCTTCAAAAGAATCAACAAACCACTGGCCAAACTGACAAAATAGGAGAGGACACAAATAATCCAAATAAGAAATGAAATAGGATTGCAACACTCACAACTGAAATAAAAAGGATCATAACAAAGTATTATGAAAAACTATACTCCAAGAAATTTGAAAACCTAGAGGAAATGAATTAATTTCTAGAAACACACTCCCTACCCTAACTCTCACAAGATGATGTTGGAAATATGAACAGACCCATAACAAGAGAAGATATTGAAAAGGAAATTTTAAAAAACTCCCAACAAAAAACTCCCTGGCCCAGAAGGCTTCACTGGAGAATTCTACTAAACATTCTGAGAAGAGCTTACACCAGTACTACTCCAATTATTTCAGAACATAGAAAAGGAAGCAACACTTCCGAATTCATTCTATGAAGCCAGCATAACCCTGATACCAAAACCAGGCAAAGACTCCACAAAAAAAGAAAATCACAGGCCAATACCTCTCATGAATACAGATGCAAAAACTCAATAAAATTCTAGCCAATAGAATTCAGCAACATATCAAAAAAATAATACACCACGACCAAGTAGGATTCATACTAGGAATACAAGGATGCTTCAACATTAGAAAATCAATCAACATAATCCACCACATAAATAAAAGGAAAGAAAATAGTCACGTGATCATCCCAATTGATGCAGAAAAGGCATTTGACAAAATCCAACACTGATTCCTGATTAAAAACTCTCAAATAAAATAGATATACAAGGGAAATTTCTCAACATAATAAAGGGCATCTATGCAAAACCAATGGCCAGCATCATTCTTAATGGAGAAAGGATTAAAACATTCCCCATAAGAACAGGAACAAGACAAGGATGCCCCTTATCACCACTCCTATTTAACATTGTGCTGGAAGTTCTAGCTAGAGCAATAAGGCAAGAAAAA
>NW_004444022.1:24378-61217 GCF_000243295.1 Trichechus manatus latirostris | reverse complement strand
AACATTGTGAAAACGAAAATTCTACCCAAAGCGATTGACAAATACAGTGCAATCCCAAACCAAATACCAACAAGATTCTTTAAAGAGATGGAAAAACTAATCACTAACTTTATATGGAAAGGGAAGAAGTCCCAAATAAGTAAAGCACTACTGAAGAAGAAGAAGAAACTAAGACGACTCACACTCACTGACCTCAGAACCTAGTATACAACTACGGTAGTCAAAACAGCCTGGTATTGCTACAATGACAGATACGTCGGCCAATGGAACAGAATCGAGAATCCAGATGTAAATCCACCCACCTACGGTCACCTCATCTTCAACAAGGGCCCAAAGTCCATCAAATGGGGAGAAGATAGTCTTTTTAACAAACGGTGCGGGCAAAACTGGATGTCCATCTGCAAAAAAATGAAATAGGACCCATAACTCACACCATGTACAAAAACTAATTCAAAACGGATCAAAGACCTAAATATAAAGGCAAAAACTATAAAGTTCATAGAAGAAAAATAGGACCAATGCTACAGGCCCTAATACATGGCATTAACAAGATACAAACCATAACCATCAACACACAAATTCCAGAAGATAATCTAGATAACTGGGATCTTCTAAAAATCAAACAATTATGCTCATCAAACGAATTCACCAAAAGAGTAAAAAGAGAACCTACAGAATGGGAAAAAAATTTTGGACATTACAAGTCAGATAAAGGTCTAATCCCTAAAATCTACAAGAAAATCCAACACCTCTACAACAAAAAGACAAATAATCCAATTTAAAAATGGGCAAAGGAAATGAACAGACACGTAACCAGAGAAGACATTCAAGCGGCCAACAGACACATGAGGAAATGCTCGTGATCGCTAGCCATTAAAGAAATGCTAATTACAACCACAATGAGATACCTTCTAACCCCGGCATTACTGGCATGAATCAAAAAAACTGGTATAACAAATGTTGGAGAGGCTGCGGGGAGATCGGAACTCTTATGCAATGCTCGTGGGAATGAAAATGATACAACTATTTTGGAAAATGATATGGCACTTTCTTAGAAAGCTAGAAATAGAAATACCAGACGATCCAGGAATCCCACTCCTAGGAATATATCCTAGAGAAATAAGAGCCGTCAGACGAATAGACATATGCACACCGATGTTCATTGCAGCATTGTTCACAATCGCAAAAAGATGCAAACAACTTAGATGCATGGATAAATAAACTGTGGATAAATAAACTATGGTACGTGCACACAGTGGAGTATTATGCAATGATAAAGAACACTGATGAATCTGTGAAGCATCTCATAACATGGATGACACTGGAGCACATTATGCTGAGTGACGTAAGTCAATCACAAAAGGACAAATACTGCATGAGACCTCTACTGTAAAAACTCATGAAAAAGTTTACATATAGAGAAACAATCTTTGTTGGTTACGAAGGCAGGGGGTGTGGTGGTGGGGAAATACTAAACAGACAATAGATAAGTGGTAACTTTGGTGAAGGGCAAGACAGTGCCCAATACTGGGGAAGCCAGTACATCTTGTACAAAGAAAGGTTATGGAAGATCCTTAGACACATCCAAACTCCCTGAGGGACTGAATTGCTGGGTGGAGGGCTGTGGGGACCATGGTCTCGGGGAATATCTAGCTCAATTGACATAACACACTTTATAAAGACAATGTTCTGCATTGTACCTTGGTGAGTAGCGTCTGGGGTCTTAAAAGACTGTGAGCAGCCATCTAAGATACTCCACTGGTCTCATCCCTTTAGCAACTAGGGAGAATGAAGAAAACAAGATACAAGGGAAAGATTAGGCCAAAGGGCTAATGGACCACAACTACCACGGCCTCCACCAGACTGAGTACAGTACAACTAGATGGTGTCCGGGTACCACCACTGACTGCTCTGACCGGGATCACAACAGAGGGTCCGGGACAGAGCTGGAAAAAAAAGTAGAGCAAAATTCTAACTCACAAAAAAAAGATCAGACTTACTGGCATGACAGAGACTGGAGAAACCCTAAGAATATGGCCCCCAGCCACCCTTTTCTCTCAGTTATGAAATCACTCCCAAGGTTCACCACCGAGCCAAAGATTAAACAGTCCCATAAAACCAAATGAGACTAATGGGGCACAACAGTCCAGGGACAAGGACTAGAAGGCAGGAGGGGACAGAAAACCTGGTAATAGGGAACCCAAGGTTGAGAAGGGACAGCACTGACATGTTGTGGGGTTGTTAACCATTGTCATAAAATAATATGTGTACTGTTTAATGAGAAACTATTTGTTCTGTAAACCTTCATCTAAAGTACTATTTAAAAAAGGAAAAGAAAAAAACTCAGGAAAAAGGAAAAAAAATTGTAGAATGCAGTTAATGCAATGCTTAGAGGGAATTTATAGCTTTAAATTCTCATATTTGAAAAGAAGACAGGTCTGAAATCAATGACCTACAGTACTATCTCAAACCTGTAAACCCAAACCCATGGCCGTCAAGTCGATTCCAACTCATAGCAACCCTATAGGACAGAGTAGAACTGCCCCTTAGGGTTTCCAAGGAGAGTCTGGTGGATTCAAACTGCTGAACTTTTGGTTAGCAGCCGTAGCTCTTAACCAGTATTCCTCCAGGGTTTCCATACCATCTCAAGAACCTAGTAAAGGAAGAGCAAACAAAACTAAAAGTGAATAGAAGTAATAAGTAATGAATATAAGAGGAAGAGAAAAAATATAGACTACAAGAAATGTTAGAGAAAATTAACAAATCAAAATCTTGTTCTTCGGGTTTCTTTTAAGATTACAAAATGTATAAACTCCTAGCGAGTGTGCTTACTGTATGATTTCATTTATATAGAAACTAAACTATTCTACTGTGACAAAAAAGAAAGAAAAGATATACAACAAAAGTAATTTAATTGGTAAATATAAATGCCAGTTATAGTTTTTTTTTTTTAGTTTGTAACTCTACTTTTTATGTCCTACATGATTTAAAAGATAAATGCATAAATAATTATTATAAATTTATGCTATTGAGCCCACAAAGAATACAGATGTAATTTGGGACAACAACATAAAGCACAGTAGGAACAATATAGAAACAAATATTTTGTATGTTATTAAATTTAAATTGCTATAAATTTACATTAGGTTGCTATAAATATAGAATATTAAATATAATGCATAGGGTAACAAAATTAAGTATCTAAAATAATATAAACAAAAAGAAGTGAAAGTCAATCAAAATGGTTCACTACAAATGATCAACTAGACATAAAAGTAGGCAGTATTAAAGGAAATGAAGTCTGAGACATACAGAAAAAATAGCAAAACAGAATTACTTCCTTATAATAACTCTAAATATAAATGGATTAAACTCTCCAATCAAAAGCAGAGATTGGCAGAATGGTTAACAAAATTGATTTATCTATATTCTGTTTACAAGACACCCACTTTAGAGATGAAGTTGCAAGTAGATTAAAAAAGAAAAGATGGAAACAACTAGACCTAACAGACATTAGTAAAACACTCCACCCAACAACAGTACAATATGCATTCTTCTTCAGTGCACATGGATCATTCTCCAGGGTAAACCATATCTTAGGACACAAAGCAACTCTCAGTACATTTAAAAAGATTGAAAATCATAGAAAATGTCTTTTCTGATCACAATGGAATGAAACTACAAATTAATAGCACAAAGAACACTGAAAATAAAAATATATGTGGAAACTAAATAACACACTAGTAAGCAACTAATGGGTCAAAGAAGAAATCATGAGAGAAATTTTAAAAATACTTAGAGTTGAAGGTAAATGACAACACAAATTACCAAAACCTATGGAATGCAGTGAAGGCAGAACATAGAAGGAAGTTTATAACAATAAATGAAAACATTATAAAAGAAGAAAGACCCCAAAGCAATAGTTTAGCTCTAAAACTTGAGGAATTAGAAAAGGAAGAGAAAACTAAACCCAAAGCTATCAGAAGAGAGGAAATAATAAAGACAAAAGCAGAAATAGTGAATAGAAAATCAATAGACTCAACAAAAACAAAAGTTGGTTTTTTTGAAAAGATCAATAAAATTGGCAAACCATCTGCTAGACTGATGAAGAAAGAGAGAGAAGATGCAAATATGTAAAATTAGAAACAAAAGTGGAAATATTAAAACTGGTCCTACAGAAATAAAAGAGAATTATAAGTGAATACTATTAACAGTTGTATGCCAACAAGTTAGATAACTTAGAGGAAATGGGCAAGTTCCTTGAAACACATAAATTCCATACACTGATGGTAATGGTTAAGATTGTGTGTCAACTTGGCTGGGCCATGGTTCTCAGTGTTTTGGCAATTGTATAATGTTGTGGTTACTTTCCTGTTGAGATTTGATACATGATCACCCCCATGATGGGATCTGCTGCGAGTAGGCAATCAGTTAAAGGGGAGTTTCCTTGGGCGTGTGGCCTGCATCGAGTGTGGGTGGATGTTGAGGGGCTTTTGCTTGTTCTGGATCCTGCAGCTGGCTCCTGTTCATCTGACCTCCGGTTCTTGGGACTTGCGCTAGTAATTTACCTGCAGTCTTGCCTGCCGATCTTGGAATTCGTCTACCTTCACAGCCTATGAGCAACAGCACTGCTCTCTTGCCTGCCAATCTTGGGTTCTTCAGCAACTGCAGCTACGTGAATCAGGAGAAGCCTCTTTCCTGACTCATGGACTTGGGATGTTACCGCCTCTACAACCGCATGAGTCATTTCCTTGATAGAAACCTCTCTCTCTCTCTCTCTCTCTCTCTCTCTATATATATATATATATATACGTATATTTATACACTTTACTGATTTTGCTTCTCTAGAGAAAGAAGCCTAAGACACTGACTCACGAATAAATTGTGGATCTCAACAGACCAATAACAAGTGAAGAGACTGAATCAGGAATCCAAAACCTCCCAACAAATAAAGATCTTGGACCAGATTCCCTAGTGATGACTGGGGAATTCTATCAAGCATTTATAGAAGTGACTCCAAACCTATTAAAACTTTTCCAAAAATAGAATGGGAGGAACACTACCTAACTCACTCTGAAGCAAACATTATCCTTATACCAAAGCCAGACAAAGACACCACAAGAGAAGAAAACTCCAGACCAATATCCTTAATGAATATAGACACAAACACACTCAACAAAATACTAGCAAATTGAATCTAAAACCTATTAAAAGGATTATGCACCAGGATTAAGTGGGACTTAGCCTATGATTGCCAAGAGTGGTTCAACATTAGAAAATCAAACAATGTGAGACACCACATTTACATAACAATGGAAAAGAACTACATGATCATCACAATAGATACAGAAAAGGAATTTAACAAAATTCAACACTTTATAAAAATTCACAAGATAAAAATAAAAGTGAAATTCCTCAATATAACGAAGGGCATTTACAGGTGCCCTATGGTGCCCAAGCATGAGCAAAAGACAGAGGGCTACTGTGTGCCCAGAACGGTGGGGGGGGGGGCTTCTCTGATGAGGAGAAGGAATTGGGAGAGAGAAGACAACCCAATTCCAAGCCCCCTTATCAGAGAATGTTCTGGGCCCAAGGCCTTTACTTAGGCAGCCCACATGGGAGAAGTAGAAGCAGACTGTTCCCCCAACACTCCTGATTTGTAATCTGAGATAATTAGATATGGTATGAAATACCTTCAGTATCTAATGAATAAGAAACAAAAATAAATCAACTGATACATTAAACTCAAAGAAATAAAATACAGGGCACACAGCTAACATCATACTAAATGGAAAAATACAGAAAGCTTTCTCATTTAGGTCAAGAAGAAGATAGGGATGCCCACTCTCACCACTGCTATTCAACATCATTCTTGAAATCCTAACCAGAGCAATTAGCATAAAATATATATATAAAAGATATCCAAATCAGGAAGGAGGAAGTAAAACTATCTATCCCTTTCCTCAGATGACATGATCTTATACATAGAAAACCCCCCCAAAGAATGCACAAGAAAGATATTAGAACTAATAAATGAATTCAGCAAACTGGCAGGGTACAATGTCAACACACAAAAGTCAATCAGATTTCTATACATCAGCAAAAAAACAAGTGGAAAAGGAAATTAAGGAACCATTACCATTTATAACAGCATCTAAATAAAGTACCTAGGAATAAATTTAACCAGGAAGGTTAAAGATTTGTGCAAAGAAAGCCATAAAATTAAAATTAAAAAAACTAAAGAAGACCTAAATAAATGGAAGAATATTCTGGGTTCATGGACTAGAAGGATTAATATAGGTAAGATGTCAATACTACCCAAAGCAATCTATAAATTCAATGCAATCCCCATCAAAATTTCAACAGACTTCTTCACGTAAATAGAAAAGCCAATCCTCAAATTTATATGGAAGGGCAAGAGACCTAGAACATCTAAAGCAATCCTGAAGAAGAATAAAGTATGAGGACTTATTACTGAACCATAGAAGATGAGTTCTCTCCTGAGCACTCAAACTTGCTAATAATCTGGACACCGGTTATAAGAAAGGGTCAAGAAAGAGCCAAAGTAAAAACATTAACCCTACTACTCGAACAAATAGGAAGAGAGCAGCAAAAGAAGCCCTTGGGAGCCAGAAGAAAGGAAATAATAAGAATTAGAGCAGAATTCAATGAAATAGAGAATGGAAACACAATCAAAGGCGTTAACAAGACCAAAAGATGGTTCTTTGAAAAGATCAACAAAATGGATAAACCATTGGCCAAACTGACAAAAGAAAAAGGGGAGAGGAAGCAAATAACCAGAATAAGAAATGAGATGGGTGATATCACAACAGGCCCAACTAAAATTAAAAGAATCATAATAATACCATGAAAAATTGTACTTTAACATATTTGAAAATGTAGAGGAAATGAACAAATTTCTAGAAACTCACTACGTACTTAACTAACACAAACAGAGGTAGAACAACTAAATGAAACTATAACAAAAGAAGATATTGAAAGTAATTTAAAAACTCTCAAAAAGAAGAGCCGTGTCCCTGATGTTTTCACTGGAGAATTCTACAAAACTTTCAAAGAAAAGTTAATGTAATTGCTACTAAAGATATTTCAGAGTATAGAAAAGGATGGCATACTCCCAAACTCATCCTATGAAAACAGCATAACCTTGATACAAAAACAAGGTAAAAACACCACAAAAAAAGAAAATTACAGACCAATATCCCTCATGAACACTGATGCAAAAATCCTCAACAAAATTCTAGCCAATAGAATTCAACAATATATCAAAAAAAATAATTTACCATGATCAACTGGGATTTCTACCAGGTATGCAGGGATGGTTCCACATTAGAAAAACAATCAGTGTAATCCATCGCATAAAACAAAAGAAAAGAACCACATGATCTTATCAATTGATGCAGAAAAGGCATTGGACAAAGTCCAACACTCATTCATGACAAAAACTCTCAGCAAAATAGGAATAGAAAGGAAATTCCTCAACACAAGCAAGGGCATTTGTACCAAGCCAACAGCCAACATCATCCTAAATGGACAGAGTCTGAAAGCATTCCCCTCGAGAATGGGAAAAAGACAAGGATTGCCCTTTATCATCACTCTTATTCAACATTGTACCAGAGGTCCTAGTCAGAGCAGTTAGGCTAGAAAAAGAAATAAAGGGCATCCAAATTGGTAAGGAAGACGTAAAAGTGTCTCTATTTGCAGATATGATCTTATACACAGAAAACCTCAAACAATCCACAAGAAAACTACTGGAACTAATAGATGATTTCAGCAAAGTATTGGGATAGAAGATAAACATAAAAAATCAATTGGGGGATCTCATACCACCAAGAAAGAAGCACCAGGAGCAGAGCGCGTCCTTTGGACCCTAGGTTCCTGCGCAGAAAATCTCCTAGTCCGGGGTAAGACTGATGATGACAAGGACCTTCCTCCAGAGCTGACAGAGAGAAAAAGCCTTCCCCTGGAGCTGACACCCTGAATTTGGACCTCTAGCCTACTAGACTGTGAGAAAATAAATTTCTCTTTGTGATATTTCTGTTGGAGCAGCACTAGATGACTATGACAGAATTTGGTACCAGGATTGGGGTGCTGCTTTAACAGATACTTAAAATGTGGAAGCAGTTTTAAAACTGGGAATGGATAGAGAAGCGGCAGTGGCAGAGGACCAGGAACAGCAGAGAACCTGCAGTGGCAGAGAAGCAGCAGCAGCAGAGAACCAACAGCAGTAGAACCAGGAGACCAGTGCAAGATGGCACTGGAGCGGACCCACAGAGCGAGAGAGCCGAGTGCCTGTGCACCAGAGGCTTCCTGGCAGAGTGGGGTGCCTCCAGGCACTAACTGGTAAAGCTAGGCTTGCTGGTCCACAGAGCAAGGAAGCTGACTGCATGTGTGCAGGAGGCTTCCTGGTGCAGTGGGGTGCTTCCGGGCACTTATTGGTGGAGCTACCCAGCTTTGGAACACTTGCCCCAGCAGGGCTTGAGGCCCGAGGACCAAGAGGCCACAGGAAGCAGAAGCTGAAGAGAGAAGGAACACAAGAAGCTGAGCTGCCTCAGTCTCAAAAGGTATGGCCATGACCTCAGGGGTTTCAAAGGGTGGAGCCATGGCCTCTGGTGTTTCTAAGGGTGGAGTTGTCACTCGGATGGACTAAGAGAATGATGGGCCTGAAGCCAAGGGAGCAGAGTTGCCATCCCAGTAGGCCTGGAAGGTAGAGCTGAAGCCCAGGGCTGAGGGGCCTCCACTCAGAATCTGGAGAGTGTGGTCAATACCTGGAGTCTGGAGGGCAGGACCATTGTGTAAATTGTCTCAGAGGACAGAGGCTTATTTTCAAAGCCTTGAGGGCTAATGTAATGTGTTCTGCTGACTTGCTTGGTGCCTGTTATCCCTTCTTTCCCTCCAGTTTCTCCCATTTGTAGTGGAAATGTCTAGCTTGCACCTGTTCTGCCATTGTACTTTCGAAGCAGATAACTTGTATTCTAGATTTCACAGATGAGGAATTTTCAGATTTTTGACTTGGAGTTAAGATTTTTGTTATGATATGATGAGATGAATATGTTTTGCATGTTGCAAGGATGTGATTTTTTGAGGGCCAAAGGGTTGAATGTCATGGATTGAATTGTGTCCCCCAAAAAATATGTGTATCAATTTAAGGCCATGTTTCCCAGTGTTGTGTAGTTGTCCTCTATTTTGTGATTGTAATTTTACATTAAAGAGGATTAGGGTGGGATTGTAACACCACCCTAACCCAGGTCACATCCCTGACCCAATGTAAAGGGAGTTTCCCTGGGGTGTGGCATGCACCACCTTTTATCTCTTGTAGAGGGAAAAGGAAAGGGAAGCAAGTGGAGAGTGAGGAACCTCATACCACCAAGAAAGCAGTCCTTTGGACCTGAGTTTCCTGTGCTGAGATGCTCCCAGACCAAGGAAAGACTGACACATCACAAGGACCTTCCTCCAGAGCAATAGAGAATGAAAGCCTTCTCCTCAAGCTGATGCCTTGAGTTTGGACTTGTAGCCTACTGGACTGTGAGAGAATAAACTTCTTGTTAAAACCAAGGAAAAAAAAAATCAATTGGATTCCTCTACACCAAAAAAAAGAGTACTTCGAAGAGGAAATCACCAAATCAATACCATTTACAAGAGCCCCCAAGAAGACGAAATACTTAGGAATAAATCTAACCAGAGAAATAAAAGACCCGTACAACGAAAACTAAAAGACACTACTGCAAGAAACCAAAAGAGAAATGCGTAAGTGGAAAAACATACCGTGCTCATAGATAAGAATCCATGACTTGTGAAAATGTCAATTCTATCCAAAGTGATCTATAGATACTATGAAAAATTGTACTCTAACATATTTGAAAACCTAGAGGAAATGGACAAATGCAATCTCAATAAAAATTCCAATGGAACTTTTTAATGAGATGGAGAAACAAATCACCAACTTCATATGGTAAGGGAAGAGGCCCTGAATAAGTGAAGCATTACTGAAGAAGAAGAACAAAGTGGGAGGCCTCACACTACCTGATTTTAGAACCTATTACACCGTGATGGTAGTCAAAACAGCCTGGTACTGTTACAACAACAGATACATAGACCAATGGAAAAGAATTGAGAATCCAGACATAAATTCATTCACCTATGAGAAGCTGATATTTGACAAATGCCCAAAGCCCATTAATTGGGGAAAAGACAGTCTCTTTAATAAATGGTCCTGGCATAACTGGATATCCGTCTGCCAAAAAAATGAAACAAGACCCATACCTCACACCATGCACAGAAACTAACTTAAAATGGATGAAAGACCTAAATATAAAATCAAAAACAATAAAGATCATGAAAGAAAAAATAGGGACCACACTAGGAGCACTAATACATGGGATAAACAGAATACAAACCATAAGTAACAATGCACAAACACCAGAAGAGAAACTAAATAACTGGGAGCTCCTAAAAATCAAACACTCATGCTCATCAAAAGTCTTCACTAAAAGAGTAAAAAAACAATCTACAGAGTGGGTAAAAAATTTTGTCTATGACAAATCCAATCAGCCTCTAATCTCTAAAATCTACAAGACACTGCAACACCTCAACAAGAAAAATTTCAACAACCCAATTAAAAAATGGGGAAACGATATGAACAGGCACTTCACTAAAGAAGACATTCAGGAGGTTAACAGACATATGAGGAAATGCTCACGATCATTCGCCGTTAGAGAAACGCAAATCAAAACTACAATGAGATACTATCTCACCCCAATAAGGCTAGCATTGATCCAAAAAACACAAAATAATAAATGTTGGAGAGGTTGTGGAGAGACTGGAACACTTATACACTGTTGGTGGGAATGTAAGATGTTACAATCACTTTGGAAATTGATTTGGCACTTCCTTAAAAAGCTAGAAATAGAAGCACCATATGATCCAGCAATCCCACTCCTTGGAATTATCCTAGAGAAATTAGAGCCATCACATGAATAGATATATGCAAACCTATGTTCATGGCAGCACTGTTTATGATAGCAAAAGGATGGAAATAACCTAGGTGCCCATCAACGGACAAATGGATAAAAAAAAAATATGGTATGTTCACACAGTGGAATACTACTCAACAATAAAGAACAACAATGAATCCGTGAAACATCTTGTAACGTGGAGGAATCTGGAAGGCATTATGCTGAGTGAATTTAGTCAGTCACAATAGGGAAAATATAGTATAAGACCACTATTATAAGAACTCAAGAAAAGGTTTAAACAAAGAAGAAAACATTCTTTGACGGTTACGAGGGTGGGTAGGGAGAGGTGTATTCACTAACTAGATAGTACACAAAAATTATCTTAGGTGAAGGACAACAGATACTACAGGTGAATTCTGCACAACTGGACTAAACCAAAAGCTAAGAAGTTTCCTGAATACAAAGAAACACATCAAGGGACAGAGTAGCAGGTGCTGGGGTCTGGAGACCATGGTTTCACAGGACATCTAGGTCGATTGGGTTAACAAAGTTTATTAAGAAAATTTTCTACACCCCACTTTGGTGAATGGTGTCTGGGATCTTAAAAGCTAGCAAGAGGCTATCTAAGATGCATCAGTTGGTCCCAAACCACCTGGAGCAAAGGAGAATGAATAATACCAAAAACACAAAGAAAGTATCAGCCCAAGAGACAGAAAGGGCCACATAAACCAGAGACTCCATCAGCCTGAGACCAGAAGAACTAGGTGGTGCCCAGCTACCACCAATGACCGCCCTGACAGGTAACACAACAGACAGTCGCCGACGGAGCAGGAGAAATGTAGGTTGCAGAACTCAAATTCTAGTAAAAAAGACCAGACTTAATGGTTTGGTTCAGACTGGATGGACCCAGAAGACATGGCCCCTGGACTCTCTATTAGCCTAAAACTAAAACCATTCCTGAGGCCAACTCTTCAGACAAAGGTTAGACTGGACTATGGAACATAAAATGATACTCTTGAAGAGTGTGCTTCTTAGCTCAAGTAGATACATGAGACTAAATGGGCAGCTCCTGCCCAGAGATGAGATGAGTAGGCAGAAAGAGTCAGGAGCTGGTTGAATGGACATGGGAAGACCAGGGTGGAAAGAAGGATTGTGCTGTCACAGTATATGGAGGGTAACTTGGGTCACAGAACAAAATTGTATGTATAAATTTTTGTATGAGAGACTAGCTTGAATTGTAACTTTCACTTAAATCACAACAATAAAAAAAAAGTTCATAGGTAAAAGAAAAGACAGTAACGCAATAGAAAAATGAGCAAAGGACACAAATAAGCAGGTGGGGGGGGACGCTCAACTTCACTAAAGTATTAGGTATTGACAAAAATTTTAAAGTGTGATAATACACAGTATTGTAGATAGTGAGGAAAAGAATTCACTCTCACATTTTTGGTGGGAGTATAAATTTGTACAGTCATTTTGGAGGCTGAATCAGCCCTCCAACTATTCTACTACTAGAAATATATCCTACAGATATGCCAGAATATGTATAAGAATGTTTATTGCAGCAATATTTATAACAAAAACATAAATAATTTAAATGTTTATAAACTGATGCCTAGGTAAATAATGTTTGGAAATCTGTACCTTGGAATTCCATTTAACCGTTTTAAAAAAATTGATGATCTCTATGTGCTAATGTAGAAAGATCTTCTAATCAGTGAAAAAAAGCAAGATGTAAAACAGGGTACATATATTTTTTATGACAATAAGAAATACCAAAAAAAGAACTCTTTAAAGTGTTAAAAAGCAAAGATGTCACCTTGAAGGTGCACCTGACCCAAGCCATCCTGTTTTCAATCGCCTCATATGCATGTGAAAGCTGGACAACGAATAAGGAAGACTGAAGAAGAATTGAGGCCTTTGAATTATGATGTTGGCTCAGAATATTGAATATACCATGGATTGCCAAAAGAAAGAACAAATCTGTCTTGGAAGTAGTACAGCCATAATGCTCCTCAGAAGCAAGGATGGCGATACTACGTGTCACATACTTCGGTCATGTTATCAGCAGGGATCAATCCCTGGAGAAGGACATCATGCTTGGTAAAGTAGAAGATGAGCGAAAAAGAGGAAGACCCTCAACGAGATTGACACAGTGGCTGCAACAATGGGCTTAAGCATAACAACGATTGTGAGGATGGCACAGGACTGGGCAGTGTTGCGGTCTGTTGTACATGGGATCGCTATGAGTTGGAACTGACTCGACGGCACCTAACAACAACACGGCTGTGGGACCTAGTTGTTAACAATGCTTTATCACATCAGACAACAAAAGCATGGGCCTCAAAAGACAAAATAGGTCAACGGGACTTCATAGAAATTAAAAATTTTGGTTCATCAAAGGACTTTAACAAAAAAGTGAAGAGACAATCTTACAATTTGGAGAAATTTTTGGGGAATCGTGTATCTAATAAGGCTCTAATATCCAAAATATATATTAAATTTCTATAAGTTAACAACATAAAGACAAACCAATCAGAACCTGGACAGGGGACTTGAACAGACATTTCACCAAAAAGGATATCCAAGTAGCCAACAAGCACATGAAAAGGTGCTCAAAATCATTAGCCATTATTGAGATGCAAATCAAAACTGCAATAAAATACTACCTCACTCCTGATGGCAATGATAAAACAAACAAAAACCATAAAATAACAGGTATTGGCAAAGTTGTGGAGAAACTGGAACCCTCATCCATCACTGGTGAGAATGTAAAAAGTACAGCCACTGTGGAAAACATTTGAAGGTTCCTCAAAAAGTTGAACATAGAACTACTATAGGACCCAGAAATCCCAATCCTAAGTATATACCCAGAAGAAATGAAGACAAAGATACAAATAGAAACTTGTACACCAGTGTTCATTGCAGCACTTTTTATAATAGCCAAAAAGTGGAAACAACCAAAATGTCCATAAACAGATGAATAAGTAAACACAATATGGTATACACACACAATGGAATACTACTCACCCATAAAGACAAATAAAGTCCTGATGCAGGGCACAACATGGATGAAGCTTGAAAACATCATGCTGAGTGAAATAAGTCAGTTGCAAAAGGACAAATATTGTATGATCTCACTTATATAAAATAAGCAAGTATATAGAAACCAGAGATTATTAATGGTTACCAGGAGTGGGAGAAGAGAGGGGGAGTTTTTGCTTAGAGGACATTAAGTTTATATTAATGGTGGTGAAATGATTTGGAAAAGGATAGTAAAAATGTTTGCACAACTTAAAGAGTGTGATCAATGTCACTGTATTGTACATGTACAAATTCTTGAGATGGAATTTTTTGTCATACATATTTCTACTACAATAATTTTTTTAATTCATTTAAATTTTAATGAAAATATACACAGCAGATCACACACTAATTCATCAGTTTCTACATGTACAATTCAATAGCCTTAGTTGCATTCTTCACGTGTGTCACCTTTCTTGCTATCCCTACCTATATCATTTTACCAGCATTGACTTAGACTCACCAACCCCTAAACTTCTCATCTATGCTTGAGATTTACTGTTGACAATTTGATCTCATATAGATAATTCTTTAAAAGAGAGAATAATTCCCTCGCTCCCTCTTTCGTCCCACACCAGGTTGCTACCAATAGACATTAGTCTCTATATATGTGCTTATTCTTGTCTTTTCATAGAGGTGAGGACATACACTATTTCTCCTTTTCTGATTGAGTCTTTTCACTCAGCATAATGTCTTTGAGGTCCATCCATGTTGTAACATGCATCAGGACTTTATTTCTCTTTATGACTGAGTAGTATTCCATTGTATGTATGTACCACCATTTGCTTAACCATTCGTCTCTTGATGGACACTTAGGATGTTTCCACCTTTTGGCTATGATGAAAATTGCTGCAACGAACATAGGTGTGCAGGTGTCTGTTTGCCTTGCGAGTTTTAGGTCCCTGATGGTGCAGTGGTTAAGAATTCAGCTGCTAATCAAAAGGTTGGCAGTTTGAATCCACCAGTTGCTTCTTGGAAACTCTACGGAGTAGTTCTACTCTGTCTCGTAGGGTCGCAGTCTTAGTTATCTAGTGCTGCTATAACAGAAATACAACAAGTGGACGGCTTTAACAAAGAGAAATTTATTCTCTCACAGTCTAGAAGGCTAGAAGTCCAAAGCCAAGGTGCCAGCTCCAGGGGAAAGCTTTCTCTTTCTGTTGGCTCTGGGGGAAAGTCATCAATATTCCCCAGTCAAAGAGGTTCTCAGCACAGGGACCCTGGGTCCAAAGGTCATGCTATTCTCCTGGCTCTTGTTTCTTGTGGTATGAGGTCCCCAGCTCTCTCTACTCAATTATCTCTTTTATATCTCAAAAGAGATTGACTTAAGACACAACCTAATCTTGTAAATTGAGTCCTGCCTCATTAACATAACTGCCTCTATAATCCTGCCTCATTAACATCATAGAGGTAGGATTTACAACACATAGGAAAAGCACATCAGATGACAAAATGGTGGACAATCACACAATAGTGGGAATCATGGCCTAGCCAAGTTGACATACATTTTTGTGGAACACAACTCAATAACTGTTGCTGTAACAACTGACTTGTTGCCAAGGGATTTGGTTTTTTTTTAAAGGTGTATGTCTAAGAGTAGAATCGCTGAATCATATGGTAGTTCTATTTTCAGTTTTTTGAGGAATTGTCACACTGTTTTCCACCATGGTTGTACCATTTTACATTCCCACCAACGATGGATAAGTGTTCCTATCTCCCTACACCCTCACCAACATTTGTTGTTTTGTTTTTGTTTTTTTTAATCATTGCCATTCTAGAGGTGTGAGGTGGTATCTCATTGTAGTTTTGATTTGCATCTCTGTAATTGCTAATGACAATGAGCATCTTTTCATGTGTTTTGTTGGCTGCTTGAATTTCCTCTATGGTGAAGTGTCCTTTGCCCAGTTTTTGATGGAGTTATTTGTCTTTTTGTTGGTATGTTGTAGAAGTTTTATATATATTACAGGTATTAGACCTTTGTCAGATACACCATTCCCAATGTTTTTTTCCCAGTCAGTGGGTTATGTTTTTACTGTTTTGATAAACTGTATTGATGAACATAAGTATTTTAATTTTTATGAAATCTCAATTATCTATTTTGTCTTCTGCTGCTTTTGCATTTGTTGTTGTGTTTAATAATTTACCCTTAGGAAAAAAATAGGTCTCATAGCTTTGCCCCTATATTTTGCTCCAAAAACTTTATGGTTTTAGATTTAACATTTAGGTCCTTGATCTATTTTGAATCAGTTTTCGTGTATGGTGTGAGATATGGATCTTGCTTCATTTTTCTGCATGTGGAAATCCAATTCTGCCAGCACCATTTGTTAAAGAAACTGTTCCTTCCCCCATTGAATGGACTTAGTACTCTTGTCAAAAATTGGTTGACCATAGATGTATGAATTTATTTCTGAACTCTCAATTTTATTGCATAGGTCTGTGTCTACCATTAAAAAAGCATCAGGGTCTTTTGATATACTGCAGCTGTGTAATATGCTTTGAAGTTGGAAATTGTGACACCTCCTACATTGTTCTTCTCCACAATTGCTTTGGCTATATTGTTCTTCTCCACAATTGCTTTGGCTATTCAGGCCCTCCTGCCTTCCCACATAATGTTGAGGATTCGTTTTTCCATTCCTGTAAAAAAAAATACTGTTGGAATTTTGATGAGGATTGTGTTAAATCTATAGACTGCTTTGGATAATACTGATCTTTTGACTATATTAAGTCTTCAAATCCACGAACACAGAATGTCTTTTCATCTATTTAGGTCTTCTTTCATCTCTTCAGGAGGTGTGATGGTTAAGGTTGTGTGTCAACTTGGCTGGGCCATGATTCTCAGTAGTTTGACAGTCGTATGATGTTGTGATCACTTCCATGAAGAGATATGATGTGATCACTCCATGGTGGGATCTGCTGTGAGTAGGCAGTCAGTTAAAGTGGCATGTGGCCTGCATTGAATATGAGTGGATATTCTGGCAAGGCTGGTGGGCTTTTGCTCATTCTTGATCCTTCAGCTGACTTCTGTTCATCTGAACTCTGGTTCTTGGGACTTGAGCTGGCAGCTTACCTGCGGTCTTACCTGCTGATCTTGGGATTCATCGATCCTCACAACCTGTGAGCAAGAGCCCTGCTCTCGGAACTGCCAAACAGGTTTACCAGGCCCTGTGTCTACATGAATCAAGAGAAGCCTCTATCCTGGCCCATGGACTTCGGATATTCCAGCCTCTACAACTGTGTGAGCCATTTCATTGATATAAATCTCTCTCTATATATACATATTTATATGCTTAACTTGTTTTGCTTCTCTAGAAAACAAAACCTAAGACATTTGGTACTAAGAGTGGTTCTAGAGAAACAGAATTATATGGATGAGTTTTCTAAATTGGCTCTCAAGTCTGGTTACACTTAAAGATATTGATGACTCTGATTCCAGTAGTAAAGAGGGCACTAGGAATCCATGGTTTGAGTTAGTAATTCAAATATGCAAAATATCACCACCAACAGATTGGGTACTGGTGAAAGTCAAGGCTCTGGGTGATTGCATGTGTGATACCTTTCTACAATTTTGTCATAATGAGAAGCATAAGGGAGGTGTTGGTTCGTCCTACTTTTGCTAGACAAACTGATAAAAGAAAAAGATGTGCTCAGGGCTTCAGAGTCAAAGCTCAAGTGCCGCATAAGTAACCTCAAAGTTTCCACTTGTGCTTTGAAAGAAAGCCTTATTTCTTGTAGTAACAGAGCTGATGTTGCTTAAAACCAAACCCAGAGTCTTATTCTAAGGGTGGCTGAATTACAATGCCAACTCAACTGCCAACCTTGACAGGTGTCTGAAGTTAAAGTGACAGCATTGATTAGGAAGCAATGGGATCCTTAAACTTAGGATGGGGACATATGGGCAGATAACCAGGAAGCTGGAGACACTGAGCCCCTAAATTCCATTGAATCACTCCTATCAACAGAACCAGCCCTCTCACTCCCATCTGAAGAGATTACTCCATCCTTGTCTGCTAAACCACCCTGCCCGGTGAAACCATCAAATGAGATTAACACAGCTGTGTCTAAAGCGCCTTTGTCTGAGTTATTGCCTGGGGCATCGCCTGAGGCAGATGTTTTACACGACAATGCTGAATGTTCTCAAAACATTTCCCACTGATTTTGGCTTGTAGACCTATAACTAGACTTAAGTCCCAGCGAGCCCTAAAAAGTGAAGTACAAAGTGTAACCCAGGAGGAGGTAGGCTACGCTCCAAAAGAACTGCTTGACTTTTCTAATATGTACAAACAGAAACCTGGGAAATATGTGTGGGAATGGCTATTAAGGATGTGGGATAATGGTGCAAGGAACATAAAGCTGGATCAGTCTGAGTTTATTGAAGCAAAGATTCTTCGTTCAATGTCTCAGCTCAAGAAGTTAGGAAAGGATCTAATAGTTAATTTGGTTGAGTTGCTAAAGCATGGATTTCGTGGTGGCCTACACTAAATCAAGTTGAAGTACCAGACCTGCCTTCGTATACTGTAAAAGAAGGTATCCAAAGGCTTAGGAAAATTTGCATGCTAGAGTGGATTTATCAGGTTAGCCCCGCAGACCCTCACAAGGAGTGCCCAGAGGACACATCTTTTACCACAATGGTAAGGAACAAATTTGTGAAGGGACTCCCACCATCCTTGAAGACTGCTGTGATTGCTATTTTATGTAAGTCAGATTTGACAGTAGGAGCTGCTTTTACCGAATTAAGACACCTAACTACAATGGGGCTGACTGGAGCACGTGGTGGTAGGGGTCAAGAGACAGCATTCAATCGACAAAGACAAGGTGGGTGTGGTTATCATACTGGACAGCAGAGTCAAAGCAGTAATAAGAATAGTCTGACTTGTACGGACTTATGGCATTGGCTACGTAGTCATGGTGTCCCTAGGAGTGAAATAGATAGGAAATCTACTAAATATTTACTGGATCTGTACAAGCAGATGAACTCAGGTCAAGTGAACCACACTCTAAGTCAAATTGTCAGAATACAGAGTCACGGTCCTTCAATCAATTCCCAGATTTGAGGGAGTTTAAAGATGCACAACCCCTTGATTGAAGGGGAGCCCGAGTCCCCTAGAAGAAGGACTCCAACACACTATCAGAAACTTATACTGTTAATCTTTCTCCTAGCCTTCCCAAAAGGGGACTATAACCTTTTACAAGAGTAACCATTAATTGGGGAAAAGGAAATAATCAGACTTTTCGGGGATTACTGGATACTGGTTCTGAAATGACACTAATTCCGGGAGACGCAAAATGTCACTGTGACCCACCAGTCAGAGTGGGGCATATGGAGGTCAGGTTGTTAATGGAGTCTTAGCTCATGTCCATCTCACAATAGGTCCAGTGGGTCACCAAACCCATCCTGTAGTGATTTCCCCAGTTCCAGAATGCATAATTAAAATAGATATACTCGGCAACTGCCAGAACCCCCACATTGGACCCCTGACAAGTGGAGTAAATGCTATTATGGTAGGAAAAGCCAAGTGGAAGCCATTAGAACTGCCTCTACCTAGGAAAATAGTAAGCCAAAAGCAATACCACCTTCCTGAAGGATTGAGATTACTGCCACCATCAAGGACTTGAAGGATGCAGAGGTGGTGATTCCCACCTCATCTCCATTCAACATACCTATTTGGCCTGTGGAAAAAACAGATGCATCTTGGAGAATGACAGTGGATTATCAAAAACTTAACCAGGTGGTAACTCCAACTACTGCTGCTGTTCCTGGTGTAGTTTTATTTCTTGAGCAAATTAGTACATGTCCTGGTACCTGGTATGCAGCTACTGATCTGGCTAACGCTTTTTTCTCCATAACTGTTTTGCAGGGCCATCAGAAGCAGTTTGCCTTCAGCTGGCGAGGCCAGCAATACACCTTCAATTGCCTACCTCAGAGCTACATCAACTCTCCAGCCCTATGTCATAATTTCATCTGCAGGGACCTTGATCACCTTTCCCTTCCACAAGATGTCACAGTAAGTCCTTTGCATTGATAACATTATGCTGATTGGTCCTAGTAAGGAAGACATGTCAATAACTCCAGACTTACTGGTAAATGATTTGCATCTAGAGGGTCGGAAATTAATCCCACAAAAATTCAGGAGCCTTCCACCTCAATGAAATTTCTAGGGGTCCAGTGGTGTGGGGCATGTTGAGATATTCCTTCTAAAGTGAAGGATTAGTTATTGAATCTGGCTCCTCCCACAACCAAAAAGGAGGCACAACACCGAGTGGGCCTCTTTGGATTTTGGAGACAACATATCCCTCATTTGAGTATGCTACTCTGGCCTATTTATCAAGTGACTTGAAAAGCTGCTAGTTTTGAGTGGGGCCCAGAACAATAGAAGGCTCTGCTACAGGTTCAGGCTGCTGTGCAAGCCACTCTGCCCCATGGGCCATACGATTCAGCTGATCCAATGGTGCTTGAAGTGTCAGTGGCAGATAGAGATGCTGCTTGGCATCTTTGGCAGGCCCCTATTTGTGAGTCAAGCACAGACCCTTAGGATTTTGGATCAAAGCCTTCCATCGTCTACAGATAACTACTCTCCTTTTGAGAAACAGCTTTTGGCTTGTTACTGGGCCTTAGTAGAGACTGAATGCTTAACCATGGGACACCCAAGTCACCATACAGCCTGAGCCACCCATCATGAACTGGGAGTTTTCTGATCCACAGAGTCATAAAGTTGAACATGCTCAGCAGCACTCCATCATTAAATGGAAGTAGTATATACGAAATCAGGCCTGAGTAGGACCTGAAGGCACAAGTAAGTTGCATGAGGAAGTGGCCCAAATGCCCATGATCTCTCCTCCTGTCACATTACTTTCCATCTCCATCTGCAGCTATGACCTTATGGAATATTCCTTATGATCAGTTGACTGAGGAAGAGAAAACTCTTGCCTGGTTTACAGATGGTTCTGCGTGATATGCAGGCACCACTTGAAAGTGGGCAGTGGCAACACTAGAGCCCCTTTCTGGGATCTCCCTGAAGGACAGTGGTGAAAGAAAATCCTCCCAATGGGCAGCACTTTGAGCAGCGCACCTTGTTGTTCACTTTGCTTGGAAGGAGAAATGGCCAGATGTGTGATTATATACTGATTAATGGGCTGTGGCCAATGGTTCAGCTAGATGTTCAGGGACTTGGAAGAAATATGATTGGAAAATTGGAGACAAGGATTTACAGGGAGGAGGTATGTGGATAGACCTCTCTGAATGGGCCAAAGAAGTGAAGATATTTGTGTCTCATGTGAATGCTCTCCAAAGTGTGACCTCAGCAGGGGAGGATTTTAACAATCAAGTAGATAGGAAGACACATTCTTTGGAAACCAGTCATCTTCTTTCCACTGCTACTCCCGTCTTTGCTCAATGGGCTCATGAACAAAGTGGCCATGGTGGCAGGGATGGAGGTTATGCATGGGCCCAGCAGCATGGACTTACATTCACCAAAGCTGACTTGGCTAGAACTACTGCTGAGTGCCCAATCTACCAGCAGCAGAAACCAACACTGATTCCCGAGTATGGCACCATCCCTCGAGGTCATCAGCTAGCAAACTGGTGGCAAGTTGATTACATTGGACCACTTCCATCACAGAAAGGTAAGCTTTTTGTCCTTACTGGAATAAACACTTACTCTGGATGTGGACTTGCCTTCCTTGTACACAATGCTTCTGCCAAAACTACCATCCACGGACTTACAGAATGCCTTATCCACCATTATGGTATCCCACACAGCATTGCCTCGGATCAAGGGACTCACTTTACAGGAAATGAAGTGTGGCAGTGGGCCCATGCTCATGGAATTCACTGGTCTTATCATGTTCCCTATCATCCTGAAGCAGCTGGCTTAATAGAATGATGGAATGGCCTTCTAAAGACACAATTATGGTGCCAGCTAGGTGGTAATACCTTGCAGGGTTGGGGCAGTGTTCTCCAAGAGGCTGTATATGCTCTAAACCAACTTCCAATATATGGTGCTGTTTCTCCCATAGCCAGGATTCATGGATCCAAGAATTAACGGGTGGAAACGGGAGTGGCACCGCTCACTATTACCCCTAGTGACCCACTCGCAAGATTTTTGTTTCCTGTCCCTGTGACCTTATCCTCTGCAGATCTAGAAGTATTAGTTCCAAAGGGAGGAATGCTCCCACCTGGAAACACATCACTGATTCCATTGAATTGAAAGCTAAGAATTCCACCTGGCCAGTTTGGGCTCCTTAAGCCTCTGGATCAACAAGCAAAGCAGGGTGTTACCATCGTGGCTGGTGTGATTGGTCCTGATAACCATGAGGAAATAGGATTGATATTACATATTGGAGGTAAAGAACAGTAAGTCTGTAATGCAGACCCCTTAGGGCATCTCTTAGTACTATCATGCCCTGTGATTAAAGTCAATGGAAAACTATAGCAACACAATTCCGACATCACTACTAATGGTCCAGATCCTTTAGGAATGAAGGTTTGGGTTACCCCACCAGGCAAAGAACCACAACCAGCTGAGGTGCTTGCTGAGGGGAAAGGGAATACAGAATAGGTGTTGGAAGAAGGTAGTTCTAAATGCCAGTTATGACCACATGACCAGTTGCAGAAATGAGGACTGTAATTGTTATGAGTATTTTTGCTTCATATGGGTGTTAGTTGTATCATGCTAGGTGCAAGTATAACTTTATTATTGTCTTATTCAGAGATTATGGGTGACTTAAGGGGATGTGTACAGGTGCCAAGTAGACAAAGGGTGGAATGTGATGGTTAAGGTTGTTTGTCAACTTGGCTGGGCCATGATTCTCAGTGGTTTGACAGTCGTATGATGTTGTGATCACTTCCATGATGAGATTTGATATGATGTGATCACTTCCATGATAGGATCTGCTATGAGTAGCCAATCACATTAAGGGGACTTTCCTTGGGTGTGTGGCGTGCAATGACTATAAGTGGATATTCTGGCAAGGCTTACGGCTTTTTGTTCTATCTGGATCCTGCAGCTGGCTCCTGTTCATCTGACCTCTGGTTCTTGGGACTTGAGCTAGCAGCTTACCTGTGGTCTTGCCTACTGATCTTGGGATTCGTTGATCTTCACAGCCTGTGAACAAGAGCTCTGCTCTCCCAACTGCCAAACTTGGGTTCGCCAGCCCCTGCGTCTACGTGAATCAGGAGAAGCTTCTATCTTGACCCGCGTACTTGGGGCGTTCCAACCTCCACAACCTCATGAGCCATTTCCTTGATATAAATCTCTGTATATACACACACACACACATATATATATATTTATACACTTTACTGGTTTTGCTTCTCTAAAGAACCCAGCCTAATACAGAGGTTTTTATAACTTTTGCAGTATAGGTCTTTCATATTCCTGGGTAAATTTATACCTAGGTATGTTATTCTCTTACATGCTATTGTAAATGGAGTTGTTTTCTTAATCTCCTTTTCAGATTTGTCTTTGCTGGTGTATAGAAACCCAACTAATTTTCATGCTTTGACCTTGTATCCTGCAACTTTGCTAAATGCCTCTATTAGCTCTACAAGCTTTTTAGTGGATTCTTTGGGGTTTTCTATAAAAAAGATCATGTCTTCTGCATATAGAAATAATTTTATTTCCTCCTTTCCAATTCGGATAGCTTTTCTTTTTGCCTTATTGCTCTGCCTAGGACTTCTAATACAATATTGAATAGGAGTGGTGAGAGTGATCACTCTTGTCTTGTTCAGGTTTTCAAGGGAGAAACTCTCAATCTTTCTCCATTGAGTACTATGTTGGCTGTTGGTTTTTCATAAATGCCCTTAAACGTGTTGAGGAACTTCCCTTTTATTTCTATCTTGTTGAGAGTTTTTATCAAGAAAAGGGGTTGGATTTTATCAAATGCATTTTCTGCAACAATTGAGATGATCATATGGTTCGTTTCCTTTGATCTATTAATATGGAGTACTACATTGATTTATTTTCTAATATTGAACTACCCTTGCATTCCTGGAATAATATACAAACAACTAGTATCATACGACATTAACATACTAAAAATCTATTCCTGTTTTTCCCTTTCCTCCCTCATCTCTGTTGTTGTGGCACCAATTATATCATTATAAACACTGTGTCTTTTAGGTTAAATTTGTACTTACTTCTTAGGCATTTCATGTTATAATGCTTGTAGAACTTAACTACTAAACTTATTCACTTGAGATACCACACAACTGGCCCTTTTATTTGCCCATACCATTATCTTTATTGGAGATCTCTCTTTTATTTGTTTTTCCATGTGTGGCTTCAAGTATCTGTCTAGTGGTCTTTCCTTTTCATCTGAAGGATTCCCTTTAGTAATTCTTGCAGAGCAGATCTGGTGGTAATGAATTCCTATAATGTTTGCTTATCTGGTGCAGTGAGCTGAGATAAAAATGAGCTCATGCAGGGTTGTAGCTCTCAGAAAAAAATTGACATTAGGCAGTGATGAAATCAAAAGCTTTTATTATTTACACAGTGATTAGAACGATGATGCATTGGGAAGATTCATCATGGATTCAGTCTTCCTCAGCCCCTCTTCCCAGGGTGAGTTGACAAAGGAAACCTCCTCCACACACACCCCATGATGCATCGTAGACAGAAGACAAATAGACAAAATGACTCAGGCCCATATATCTTAAATTGGAGGGGTGTACATACTGGAGTACGTGCAGAAAGGGAAATGGGGTAAGTGGAAGAGGCCTTTGTTCAGTCTGTTACCAGAAAGCTGTCTTTGTTCAAGTGCAAATAGTATGGCCATCCTGTGAGCAAGGTTCATAACCAGAAAAAACATTCCTTCCCCTCTAGCTACAAGATTAATTTTGTAAGCCTGCATTTTCTGATTAATGATACAGCAGATTAAAACTCACCAAGAGTAACTGCCTCCCCTTGGATACATACTTAGTACAGTTAAGTAGTCAGGGGGACGGTATGCAAAACTCACACTGGGAAAGCGCCTGCTTTCCTTCATCTGGGAAAGTCTTGATTTCACCTTCGTTTTTGAAGTACATCTTTGCTGGTTAAATAATTTTTCGTTGACAATTCTTTCTTTTATATATGTCGTTCCATTGCCTCCTGGCCTCCAGGGTTTCTAAGAAAAATTGTCACTTAGTTTTATTGAGGACCATTTATATTGTTATACCGTCTTTTTCTCTTGCAGCTTTCAGAATCCTCTTGTATTTGACTTTCAAGAATTTGATTACAATGTCTCTTGATGTAGACCTCTTTAGATTCATTTTGCTTGGAGTTTGCCTAGCTTCGTGGATTTGCAGGTTTGACTCTTTATTCAGGTATGGAAAAATTTCTGCCATTATATATTGGAATATTATTTCTATCCCTTTTTTTCCTCTCTTTTTCTTCTGGGACTCCCATAATCCTTATTTTGGATTTCTTGATTTTGTCCCACAATTCCATTTGGCTTTGTTTACTTTTCTTTATTCTTTCCTCTTGCTTCTCTTGAGACTTAATAAGTCCAGTTACCATGTCCCCTAGTTCACTTATTCTGTCCTCTGTCTGCTCAAATCTATTATTGAATCCCTCCCTTGCATTTTCAAATTCAGTTCTTTTATTCCCCAATTTTAGTATTTTTATTTGGTTCTTTTTTATGATTTCTATTTCCTTATTGATTTTCTCATTTTGTTTCCTGATCTCCGTTAGTTTATTGTCTCTATGTCCTTGCATTCTTTGAACAAATTTAACATTGTTCTTTGAAAGTCCTCTATTTTTCTCATTATCCTGGCCTCCATAGGACTAATTTCAGCTTCTTCAAAATGTTCTTTTAATTGGGCTATCTTCTCCTGTGTTCTTTTTTTTTTAAAAAAAAAAAAAACATTTTATTGTATTTTAGATGAAAATTTGCACAGCAAAATTAGTTTCCCATTCAACAATTCATACACAAATTATTCCATGACATTGGTTGCTATCCCTGCAGTGGGTTACCTTGCCTTCCACACTTCCATCCATTCAGTTTCCCTGCCCCTCCTTGTCTTCTCATCTTTGCTTTTGGGAAAATGTTGTCCATTTGTTCTCATAGAGTTGATTGTTCTAAGAAGCACTTTTTTCAAGGATGTTATTGTTTATTTTATAGGCCAATCTATTATTTGGCTGAAAGGTGACCTCTGGGAGTGGCTTCACTTCCAGATTAAGAGTGTCTTAAGGTGATAGTCTCTATCAGTCCAGTAAGTGTGGCCTTTTTTATGAATTTGAGTTTTGTTCTACATTTTTATTTCATTGTAACCAGTGCCTTCTATTGTGTCCCTAGTCAGAGCAGTTGATAGTGTTAGCTGGGCACAGTCTAGTTCTTTTGGCCTCAGGCTAGAGGAGGCTGTGATTCATCTCTTGTGTTCTTATATGCCTTATAATTTTTTTGTTGAACCTGAGGAATTTGGGGGTTTTATTATGTTTATTCTAGAACTCAGAATCTTCTCTTTCCTCAGGGACTTTTTTCTTTTATTTTTGTCCTCTTCACCTAAATTCCACTAGAGTGTGCTCTTGCTCATTAATTGTTTCAGCACTCAGCCATTCTGAGGATGTGTGCCCCCCTCCCTACTTCTTTGGTACAGCCTCAGGCCATTTTTTGTTGATAGAAGTTTTGTTCTGGTTCCACATGTTTTAGCTGTTTTGGAGAGTTTTAAGTCACTTGGGGAAGACTTATAAAACAGCCTTTTGTTTATATCCATTAAGTTTCAATAGGTGTCTATTATTTTATTATTATGGAGCCTGGAGGCAATGCAAATTACCCTCCCCCTTTGTTTTTGTCTTGTTGGATTGGAAAGGGTTGGTTTCTCCCTGTGTATCTCTTTCCCTAGCTGCCCCTAGAAAGATATTAAGACATTGAAGGAACAGGCGGTGAGTAAAAATTTAGTTCTTCTACCATCTTTCTAACCTTAGGGAGACAGGTCACTGTTTGTATGTCACAGTGTGGCTCTGCCTGCTGCGTGTTGTTCTTGTGGCTCCCAGTTTTCGTGGGGGTAGGGCAGGAGGGACTCTCATAAATGATGGAGAGAAAGATGTTCTTACCTGTATTCTTGCTCTTCCTTTTGTCTTCAGTCAGATGCTTTATTTTTTGAGCTGGTCATTAGAGCTCTGAGTCCAACAGTTATACAGCATTGTTTGTTCTCTCTCTTTTTTTTTCATAAGTTGTCGTGGGGGAATGGAGAAGTTTAGCTATCTACTTCACCGTCTTGGGAGAGGAGATCTGTAAAAAAAAAAAATTTGAAGTGGAAGGTAGGAAAAATATTCAATGCAAAGGGTAACCAAAAGAAAGCTGGGGTGGCTATATTAGTGTCAGACAAAATATGTAAAATTCAGAATTTGTTAGAAGATACAAATGAGGATATTATATAATGATAAAAGGGATAATTAATCAGGAAGATATAGTGATTATAAATATATATGCACCTAACTATAGAGCCCTAAAATATATGATGCAAAAATGGAAAGTTCTGGGAAGATGGTGACTTGAGCAAATCTAGGTTCACAACCCTCCCCTCACATAAACCGAGAAATCTGTATTCAGGCCTGTGGGACTCTGAATTGGTGGGCAGGAGACAGCAACAAGGACCTGCAAATAGACCCAAATCAATGATATGCTTCATATGACAGGAAAAGCACTTCTACCATCCCTAACCTCCTTCTTGCGGCACAGTGGACTGTCTGCCACTATTGCCTATAGAAGCAGGGCGCACGGATTAACTGCAGTGAAGTCTGTTCTCCCAGCAAAAGCACATCTTGCCAGTGTGCACCAAACTCTGGTCTTGAAATTAATAAGGCAGGTGTCCTTGGTGGTATGTTTGAGATGTGCCCACCCATCCCGCAACTGGCATGGCAAAAAGATGGCAGACCCAGTACCAGTTGACCCAAGGGTTCTCTGAGTATGGGAAGGGTTTTGATCTCTGGCTTCAAGATAAGTGAGCCCTCACAGAGCAGGGGAGAGAGTGGTGAACATGGACAGAAGGTTGCATCTAACACTAAACCCAAAAAACCAAATCCATTGCCATTGAGTTGATCCTGACTCATAGCGACCCTATATGGCAGTTTATTCAGTATGCGCGTTCTTACATGTTAGGGAGCAACTAAAAGACTGAAAACATGGTCAGGTGCAGACCTCACAGAGCAATAGAGAGAGCAATAACCAAAAAATGAAGGCTTCACCTCCTGCAGGTTGGATTAATTAGTGTGAGTTTTCTGTTCTGTTTGGAAATCTGCTGTAAGATGAAACCTTGGTTTAAACTTTTTGAAACAGAGTCATCAGAGAGGGGGAGAGGTAAGCAAAGACTTAAGGCTATGCCTGCCTAAGAGTTTCTTGCAGAAAGGAATGCTATTAAAAACACCAAATTCTTAGGATAATTGAGAAAGCAAACACCTTGAAATTTCTGATGTTCAAGCTTCAACAAAAAATAACAAGGCACACAAAGAAAATGGAAACAATGGCTAGTCCAAGTGAACAAGACAAAGGAAAAGAAATAGTATCTATGGAAGCCTAAATAGTGAACAGAATGGAAGAATATAGTACAACAATATTAAACAATCTCAAAGAAATAAAGTAAAACAGACAAAAGAATAAAGGAAGTCAAGAAAACATGCATGAATAGAAGGAGAATTTAATTGAAAATATAGATACTATAAAAAGAAAACAAACAGAAATACTGGAACTGAAAAAGACAATAACTGAAATGAGAAATTCATCGGAGGATTGAACAAAAGATTTGAGCAGACAGAAAGAATAATCAGTAAATTAGAGGATAAGCTAATTGAAATTATGGAGGCTGAAGAGGACCAAGGGAGAAAGCTCCAGACTGCTGAGCAGACTTAACAGAATTATGGGAGAATATCATGTGAATCAACATAAGCATCATGGGAATCCAAGAAGTGATGAAAGAGAGAAAGGGACAGAAAAAATACGTGAAAAAATAATGGAAGAAAACTTTCCCAATCTGATGAAGGACTTGAACCTACAACTTCAAGAAGCTCAATGAACTCCAAGTAGGATGCACACAAAGAGATCCACTCCAAGACATGTTATAATCTGACTAAAATGAAAGACACAGAATCCAGAAAGCAGCAAGAGAAAATTGAATAGTCACATATAAAGGATCTCCAATAAGATTAAAAGCCAATTTCTCCTCAGAAACATTGGAGGCCAAAGGACAATGGAATTATATATTCAAAGTGCTGAAAGAAAAACAACTGTCAAGAATATTATATACAGCAAAACTGCACTTCAAGATATTACCAGATAAACAAAGGTAATTTTAGAGGTAAGCTTTAAGTTATATTTACTTGTTATTTCTAATGGCTATGTTCTTCATGCTTTAAAATGACAATTGCATAAGAAATAAATATAAATGTATGTTACAAGGCACATTATGGGTAAAGATGTAATTGGTAATAACAGCACAAATGGAGGAAGAGGAGCAATATAGTTATAGAGTTTTTATATGTTGCTGAAGTTAAGTTGGTATCAGTTTAAATCCGGGTTGTTAACAATGCCAGTTATTAAGTGTAATATTCACTATAAACACATTTTTAAAAAGTGAAATAGAATTATGACAATATTATGAGTAACTGTATGGCAACAAACTGGTTAACCTAGATGAAATAGGCAAATTCTAAGAAGCATACGATGTATCCATATAGACTCAAGAAGAAATAGAATGTTTCAACAGACCCATAACAAGTGAAGAAATTGAATCAGTGATAAAAGCATCCCAACAACAACTAAAAAGTTCTAGACCAGATGGCTTCACTGGAGAATTCTACCAAACATTTAGAGAAGGATTGATACCAATACTGTTTAAACTCTTCCAAAAGAGAGAAGGAAGGAATACTCCCTAACTCGTTCTATAAAGCAAACATAACCCTGATACCAAAACCAGACAAAGACATCACAAGAAAAGAAAACCCGAGGCCAATATCTCTTGAAATATGGATGTGAAAAACCTCAACAAAATACTAGTGAACAGAATTCAACAGCATATCAAAAGTCATACACCAGGCCCAAGTGGGATTTATTCCAGGAATACGAGGACGGTTAAACATTAGAATATCAATCAATGTAATATACCACATCATTAGAGAAGCACATGATTATATCTATGAATGCAGAAAAAGTATTTGATTAAATCCAACACCTTTTTTTTTTATTGTTGTGCTGTAGGTGAAAGTTTACAACTCATTCAAAAATTTGTACACATATTGTTTTGTGACATTGGCTGCAATCCCCACAATGTGACGACACGCTCCCACTTTCCACTCCAGGTTCCCTGTGTCCATTCATCCAGTTCCTGTCCCTACCTGACTTCTTGTCCTGCTTTTGGACAGGAGCTGCCCATATGGTCTCATATATTTCATTGAACTAAAAAGCACGTTCCTCATGTGTTTTATATTTTGTTTTATAGGCCTGTCTAATCTTTGTCTGAAAAGTGGGCTTCAGCAATGGTTTTGATTCTGGGTTAGCAGAGCTTCTGGCGGTTATAGTTTCAGGGGTTCCTCCAGTCTCTGTCAGACCAGTGAGTCTGGTCTTTTTACATGAATTTGAATTTTGTTCTACATTTTTCTCCTGCTCTGTCCAGGACTCTTTGTTGTGTTCCCTGTCAGGGCCACCATTGGTAGTAGCCAGGCACCATCTAGTTCTTCTAGTCTCAGGCTAGTGGAGTCTCTGGTTCATGTGGTCCCTTAGTCTTTTGGGCTAGTGTTTTCCTTGTGTCTTTGGTTTTCTTCATTCTCCTTTGCTCTGGATAGGATGGGACCAATAGATGTATCTTAGATGAACACTCCCAAGCTTTTAAGATCCCAGACGCTATTCACCAAGGTGGGATATAGAACATTTCTTTATAAACTATATTATGCCAATTGACATAGACTACGGTCTTTAGGCCCCAGCCCCAGCTACTAGGTCCCTTGAAGTGTTTGGATGTGTCTACTAAACTTCTATGCTTTTGCTTTGGTCTAGTTGTGCTGACTTCCCCTGTATTGTATGTATGTCCTTCACCAAAGTTGACACTTGTTGTCATGGATTGAATTGTGTCCCCCAGAAATATCTGTCAACTTGGCTAGGTCATGATTCCAAGTATTGTATGATTGTCTACCATTTTATCATTTAATGTAATTTCCCTGTGTGTTGTAAATGCTATCACTAGGTTTTATTAAGATGGATTAACAACAGTTATATGGATGAGGTCTACAAAAGTAGTTAGTGTATTAAGCCAATCTCTTTTGAGATATAAAAGAGAGAAGTGAGCAGAGAGACATAGGGACCTCATACCACCAAGAAAGCAGTACCGGGAGCAGAGTGTGTCCTTTGGACCCGGGGTTCCTGTGCAGAGCAGCTCCTAGTCCAAGGGAAGACTGATGAAAAGGACCTTCCTCCAGAGCTGACAGAGACAGAAAGCCATCCCCTGGAGTCAGTGCCCTGAATTTGGACTTCTAGCTTACTGGACTGTGAGAGAATAAACTTCTCTTTGTTAAAGCCATCCATTTGTGGTATTTCTGTTATAGCAGCAATAGATGACTAAGACACTTGTCTGCTATCTAGTTAGCGATTTCCCCTCCCCCTCTCCACCCTCATAACCATCAAAGAATTATTTTTTCTGTGTGTAAACCTTGAGTTCTTTTTTGATGTGTGCATTTGTTACTATAAATAGACCTCTAAGCACTACATTTTCTGTGTCCTAAAGGTTTTGCTAAGACTTGTTTTCATTTTCGTTGGATTCCATAAATTTCTTTATTTTATTCTTGATTTCTGCTTATAACCCAGTAATATTTAAGCAAGGTGTTTTTCAGTTTCCATGTATTTATTTATTTTTTCCTTGCTGTTTCTGTTATTGATTTCTACTTTTATGGCATTATGATCAGAAAAGATGCTTTGTATTATTTTGATGTTTTGGGTTTTGTTAAGGTTTGCTTTGTGGCCTTAAGTGTGGTCTATTCTGGAGAATGTTTCATGTGTGTTGGAAAAGAATGTATACTTTGCTGATGTTTGGTGGAGTGTTCTGTATATGTCTATGATATTGAATTGGTTGATTATGGCATTTAGATCTTCCATATCTTTATTGAGTTTCTTTCTAGATGCTTTCTCCTTCACCAAAAAGGTGTTTAAGTCTCCGACTATTATTGTGGAGTTATTTCTCTTTGTAATGCTTTTAGAATTTGTTTTATGTATTTTGGAGCCCTGTCATTGGGTGCATAAATATTAATTATGGCTCTATCCTCCTGGTATATTGATCCGTTAATCATGATATGGTGTCCTTCCTTATCTTTTATGGTGGATTTTGCTTTAAAATCTATTTTATCAGAGATTAATATCACCAGTCCTGCACTTTATTGGTTCTTGTTTGCTTGATATATTTTTTTCCATCCTTTGAGTTTTAGTTTGTTTATGTCCTTGTGTCTAAGGAGTGTCTCTTGTAGACAGCATATGGATGGAAAGTGTTTTTTACCATTCTGCCACTCTCTGTCTCTCTGCCGGTGCATTAAGGCTATTTTACATTCAGTGAAATTATTAATAGGAATGAGTTTACTGCTGTCATTTTGATGTTTTTTTTTTTTTTTTTTTTTTTTTGCGGTGTTGACAGTTGCTTTGTTTCTCTTAATTTTCTATGCTGAGATGTTTTTATGTATTTTCCTTTCATCTTTTTCATTATTGTTGATTTTGTCTGCTGAGTCTTTGTGTTTTTCTTCTTTTTTATTTTGATGTGTAGGTTTCTTAGCTTCTTTTGTGGTTACCTTGAAATTTACCTTCATTTTTCTAAGTTCAAATCTTTTATTTTATTATTTCATTATTTTATTTATTATTTTATTATTTTATATTCATCTTTTATTTCTTGATATCGCCTTAACTTCCTCTCCATATGGAAGTTCTGTGACTACACTGTTTATTCCCTCTTTTTTGTTTTGATGTTGTCATCATTTACAGATTGATGTCTCTGGTTCCCTATTTTCACTCTTTTAGCTTTGATTTGTTTTTTTGAATTCCATATCTAGATTGGTAACTGGTTGATCTGTCCTGTGTCCTAGTCTTGGATTGTTGTCTGATGTTGTTGGTTCTCTAACTGAAGGATTCCCTTTAATATTTCTTGCAATTTTGGTCTGGATTTTACAAATGCCTTCAATTTCCGTTTAGCTGGAAATGATTTAATTTTGCCATGGTATTTGAGAGACAATTGTGCTGGATATATAATTCTTGGCTGGCAGTTTTTTTCCTTCAAGGCTTTATATATGTCATCCCATTGCCTTCTTGTCTGCATGGTTCCTGCTGAGTAGTCAGGGTGTACTCTTATTGGTTCTCCTTCGTAAGAGACTTTTTGTTTATCCCTAGGGGCTCTAAAGATTCTTTCTTTGTCTTTGGTTTTGGCAAGTTTGATTATGATATGTCTTGGTGACTTTCTTTTGGGATCTAACCTGTGTGGAGATATTGAGCTTTGTGGATAGATATCTTGCCATCTTTCATAATATTAAGGAAGTTTTCTGCCAACGAATCTTCAACAATTGTCTCTGTGTTTTCTGTTATTCCCCACTGTTCTGGTACTCCGATCACTCATAGGTTTTCCTCTTGATAGTACCCCACATAATTCTTAGACTTTCTTTTTTCTTCTTCTTTTTTCTGATTTTTCCACAAATTGGTGTCAAAGGATTTATCTTCAGTCTCACTAATTCTGACTTCTGTTGCCTCAATTCTGCTCCTATGACCTTCTGTTGAGTTGTCTATTTCTGAAATTTTCTTGTTAATCTTTTGAATTTCTAGTTGCTGTCTGCATATGGTTTCTAGTGGCCTGTTTGTTCTGTCATTTTGTTGTTGTATTGTTTTCCTGAATTCTTCTATTGCTTTGTTTGTGTGTTCCTTGGCTTGGTCTGAGTTTTGTATGATCTCCTTCCTGATCTCTTGGAGAGCTCTGTATATTAGCCTTTTGAATTCTTTCTCAGGTAGTTCCATTGCCTTATCTTCTTCTGGCAGGTTTTCTGGCTCTTTATTTCGGTCAGTTGCTGGAGCCATCTTGTCCTGCTTTGTTATGTGATTTGATATTAACTGTTGTCTTCAAGACATCAATAAGTTATTATATTTATTTATATATTTATTGTATTTTTGTTTACTGTGCCCTGTATATTTGTTTCATTTTGTTTCAATATGCCCAAGCAGGCTGGGTTTGTAAGCTACTTTGGTTGTTGGCATCATTGAAGCTCTCACTTCCTGTCTCCAGGTGGTCAGAGCAGCTACTAGGTGTGTGAGCCCAGGAGTCTGTTCACTGTTCTTGCAGGGGTGTGGTTATTAAGGACACAGATGTCTGCATCGTCAGTCACTGAGTGTGTGGTGCAGGCTCTCCCTACAGTCCTAGGTGGGCAGGGCTGAGTCATGGTTTTTGGAACAGGCACAGGTCTTGCTTACAGTGGGGGGCGATGTGTGTGGAAAGGCAGGGGGGTGAAGGCTGCCCCTGGGTGCCTGGATGGAGTTTCCCTGGCCCCTAGAGCATGTAGTTGGAGGGGGTAGTGTAGCAGGTCCTTGGGCTCCCAGTGCCATTGGCTGGGGGGATTTGAAGGCACCACTAATTTTCAGAACCCTGTTGTGGGTGACTAGATGGAGTGGGTGGTACTGCCAGCCATCAGGCCTCCAGTGTGGGTGGTTGAGGTCCCTTCTTAGGGGGCAGGATGGTGTTGAATATCACAGATCCGCATCTCACCCTTGACTACTGCAGGTGAAAATGGGCTTCAGGTCTATGCCCTGCTGTTTTATGCTAATGAGTGCGTGTGGTGTTGAATCGGCCACAAGGGTTTGGGCAGGGGTGTGGGGTGCTGCAAGTTTGTTGATCATATATGCCAGTGGTTGGGTGAAAGGACAGGGCTTCCTGACCAGCTCTGAGTTTCCAGCTTTGGGGGCTTGGTGTTGTTGAAAGCCATGGGACTGGTGTCAGAGCAGGGTGGAGGTGGGTGAGAGGAAGGAAGTGCTTCTCTGCTGTGAAGCTCTGGGGAGGGGGAGAGGGGTTATTTTGCCAGCATGTGTGGTAGGTTGAGGGCTTGCACTTAACTTTCACAGGCCTGATGTCACTCCTGTTTGTTTCTGGAGGTGAGTTCTGATTAGCTGCTCCTTGGCTGCACGAGATGTGGTGAGCCTTGGCTTGGAATGTTACAGCTTGCCTCAGCCCATGTGCACTGTGTTGACTTAGCTAGCAGGGTGTCAGTGAATCTGCCATCTGCAGTTTCCCATTGCTGCTGCTTTTGAATTGTCATTCCTTCCACCCACCGCTCAGTCAGATTCTTCAGCTTTGTCTCTGGTGATTAGGGTTCCTAGATTGTTTTTACGGGTCTCTGTTGTAAGATGGATGACAGGAAGCATCTGACCATTCGACCATCTTGGTCCCGCTTCTGCATCCCATATGTTTTAGTATGTTGTGCTTTCCTTTTCATTTGACTCTAGAACTCTTTTTTTTTTTAAATTTCCTCCATATGTTTCTGTATTTTCCAGTTTTGTTTTGTTTTTCCTGTTATTGATACTTAGCTTCACTCTGTTGTGGTCAGGGAAAAGACTGTAGTATTTCAATCTTTTAAAAATTATCTATGTATAATGGAGTAGAATTTATATTGTGCTGTTGTTGGATGGAATGTTCTATATACGTCTGTTGAGTCCAGTTGGTTTATACTGTCATTCAGGTCCTCTGTTTCCTTGTTGGTCTTCATTCTTGATGCTCTGTCTAATGTTGAAAGTGGTGTTTTGAAGTCTCCAACTATTATAGTAGTACTGTCCATTTCTCCCTTCAATTCTATCAGTGTTTGCCTTATATATTAAGGTGCTCTGATGCTGGATGTATATATATTTATGATTGATAAGTCTTTTTTCATTTTGCTTTAGGTGAAAGTTTACACCTCAAGTTAATTTCTCATGCAAAATTTATACACATTTTGTTATGTGACATTAGTTGCAATCCTTATAATGTGACAGCATACTTCCCCTTTCCAGTCTGGGGTTCTTGTGTCTATTCAACCGGTTCCTCTACCTTCCCGCCTGCTCATCCTGCCTCCGGGCAGGAGTAACCCATTTGATCTCGTGTATCTGACTGAACTTAGAAGCACACTCTTTTTTTTTAATTATTGTTATAATTAAATGAAATTTACATTTCAAGTTAGTCTCCCATACAAAATTTTCTTTACATACATTGTTAGGAGACCCTAATTTCACCCGCACTCCTCCTTTCTGCACCTGATTCCCCATCACAGCTCCTAACTCTCTCTGCCTTCCCATCTCACCTCTGGACAGAAGTTGCCTCTTTGGTCTCTTGTATCTACTTGACTAAGAGGCACACTCTTCACGAATATCACTTTATGTCCCACAGTCCCGTCCAATCCCTGTCTGAAGAGTTGGCCTCAGAAATTGTTTTAGTTCTGGGCTGATAGAGTCCAGGGGCCATGCCTTCCGGGGCACCTCCAGTCTCACTCAGACCATTAAGTCTAGTCTTCTTACTAGAATTTGAGTTCTGCACCCTATCCTTCTACTGCTCCATGAGGGACCCTCTATTGTGTTCCCTGTCAGGATGTTCATTGGTAGTAACTGGGCACCATCTAGTTCTTCTGGTCTCAGGCTGATGAAGTCTGGTTTATGTGGCACATTCTGTCTCTTGGGCTCATACTTTCCTTGTGTCTTTCGTGTTCTTTGTTCTGCTTTACTTCAAGTGATTGGGACCAATTGATGCATCTTAGATGGCCGCTTGCAAGCTTTTAAGACCCCAGACGCCACTCACCAAAGTAGGATGCAGAACATTTTCTTGATAAGCTTTGTTATGCCAAT
>NW_004444022.1:22052-24278 GCF_000243295.1 Trichechus manatus latirostris | reverse complement strand
CTGCTACTCTGACTCTCAAAATATTTGATTGTATTCAGGAAACTTCTTAGCTTTGGTTTAGTCCAGTTGTGTTGACTTCCCCTGTAGTGTGTGCTGTCCTTCCCTTCACCTAAGATGATTCTTATCTACTATCTACTTAGTGAACAACGCTCACCCTCCCTCCCTACCCCTGTAACCATCAAAGAATGTTTTATTCTGTGTTTAAACCTTTTCTTGAGTTCTTATAATAGTGGTATTATACAGTATTTGTCCTTCTGTGCCTGACTAAATTCACTCAGCATAGTAAGTTCCAGCTTCCACCATGTTATACGATATTTCACAACTACACTGTTGTTCTTTATCATTGTGTAATATTCCATTGTGTGGATATACCATTATTTATTTATCCATTCATCCATTGATGGGCACCTAGGTTGCTTCCATCTTTTTGCTATTGTGAACAGTGCTGTGCTGAACATGGGTGTGCGTGTATCTATTCGTGTGATGACTCTTGTTTCTCTAGAATATATTCCAAGGAGCGGGACAGCTGGATCATATGGTACTTCTATCTCTAGCTTTTTAAGGAAGCGCCAAATTGACTTCCAAAGTGGTTGTTGTACCATTTGACATTCCCACCAACAGTGTATAAGTGTTCCAGTCTCTCCATAACCTACCAGCATTTATTATTTTGTGCTTTTTGAATTAACGCTAGCCTTGTTGGGGTGAGATGATATCTCATTGTAGTTTTGATCTGCATTTCTCTAATGGCTAATGATCCTGAGAATTTCTTCATATGTCTGTTAGCTGCCTGAATATCTTCTTTGGTGAAGTGCCTGTTCATACCCTTTTCCCATTTTTTAATTGGGTTAGTTGTCTTTTTGTTGTTGAGGTTTTGCAGTATCTTGTAGATTTTAGAGATAAACGCTGATCGGATTTGTCATAGCCAAAAATTTTTTCCCAGTCTGTAGGTTGTCTTTTGACTCTTTTGGTGAAGTCTTTTGATGAGCATAAGTGTTTGATTCTTAGGCGCTCCTATTTATCTAGTCTCTCTTCTGGAGCTTGTGCATTGTTACTTGTGGTTTGTATTGTATTTTTGCCATGTATTAGGGCTCCTAGCGTTGTCCGTATTTTTTCTTCCATGATCTTTATCGTTTTCGATTTTATATTGAAGTCTTTGATCCATTTTGATTTAGCTTTTGTACATGGTGTGAGCTATGGGTCTTGTTTCAGTTTTTTGCATATAGATATCCAGTTATGCCAGCACCATTAGTTAAAGAGACTGTCTTTTCCCCAATTAATGGACTTTGGGCCTTTGTCAAATATTAGGTGCTCATAGGTGGACAATCGTATATCTGGATTCTCAACTCTGTTCCATTGATCTATGTATCTGCTGTTGTACCAGTACCAGGCAGTTTTGACTACTGTGGCAGTATAATAGGTCTTAAAATCCGGTAGTGTAAGGCCTCCCACTTGGTTCTTCTTCTTGAGTAATGCTTTATTTATTCGGGGCCTCTTCCCTATCCATACGAAGTTGGTGATATGTTTCTCCATCTCATTAAAAAATGCTGGTGGAATTTGGATTGGGATTGCATTGCATCTGTAGATTGCTTTGGGTAGAATTGACATTTTCACTATGTTGAGTCTACCTATCCATGAGCAAGGTATATTTTTCCACTTAAGCTGGTCTTTTTTAGTTTCTTGCAGTAGTGTCTTGTAGTTTTCTCTGTCAAGATCTTTCACATTTCTAGTTAGATTTATTCCTAAGTATTTTATTAAGAAGCACACTTTTCACAAGTATTATTTTTGTTTTAAGTCCAGTCTAATCTTTGTCAGAAGAGTGGGCTTCGGGAATGATTTTAGCTCAGGGTTAACAGTGAGTCTGGGGGTTCCTCAAGTCTCAGTCTGACCATTAAGTCTGGTCTTTTTACATGAATTTGAGTTCCGCTCCACACTTTTCTCCCACTCCGTCCAGGGCTGTTTGTTGTGCTCCCTGTCAGGGTGTTCATTGGTGGTAGTGAGGCACCATCTAGTTCTGGTCTCAGGCTGATGGAGCCTCTGGTATTTGTGGACCTTTTGTCTCTTGGGCTAATATTTTCCTTGTGTCTTTGGTGTTCTTCATTCTCCTTTGCTCCAAGCGAGTTGGGACCAATTAATGCATCTTAGATGGCAACTGATAAGCTTTTAAGACCCCAGGCACCTCTTACCAAAGCAGGTTGCAGAACATTTTCTTAATAAACTTTGTTATGC
>NW_004444022.1:4802-21952 GCF_000243295.1 Trichechus manatus latirostris | reverse complement strand
AGTGGTCTCATACAATATTTGCCCGTTTGCAACTGACTAATTTCACTCAGCATAATGCCCTCCAGATTCATCCATGTTGTGAGATGTTTCACGGATTCATCATTGTTCTTTACAGTTGTGTAGTATTCCACTGTGTGTATGCACCATAATTTGTTTATCCATTCATCTGTTGATGGACATCTAGGTTATTTCCATCTTTTTGCTATTGTGAACAGTGGTACAATGAACACAGGTGTGCACATATCTATTCGTGTGATGGCTCTTATTTCTCTAAGATGTATTCCTAGGAGTGGGATAGCTGGATCATATGGTACTTCTATCTCTAGCTTTTTAAGGAAGTGCCAAATTGACTTCCAAAGTGGTTGTACCATTTGACATTCCCACCAACAGTGTATAAGTGTTTCAGTCTCTCCACAATCTCTCCATCATTTATTATTTTGTTTTTTGGATTAACGTTAGCCTTGTTGGGGTGAGATGGTATCTCATTGTAGTTTTGATTTGCAGTTCTCTAATGGCTAATGATCGTGAGCATTTCCTCATGTATCTGTTAGTTGCCCGAATGTCTTCTTTGGTGAAGCGTCTATTCTTATCCTTTGTCCATTTTTTAGTTGGGTAGTTGAAATTTTTCTTGTTGAGGTGTTACAGTATCTTGTAGATTTTAGACATTAGACCCTTAACAGATTTGTCATAGCCAAAAATTTTTTCCCATTCTGTAAGTTGTTTTTTTTATTCTTTTGGTGAAGTCATTTGATGAACATAAGTGTTTGGTTTTTAGGAACTCCCAGTTCTCTAGTTTCTCCTATGGTGTTTGTACATTTTTAGTTATGGTTTGTATTCTGTTTATGCCATGTATTAGGGCGCCTAGTATTGTCCTTATTTTTTCTTCCATGATCTTTATCATTTTTGATTTTATATTTAGGTCTTTGATCCGCTTTGAGTTAGTTTTCATACATGGTGTGAGTTATAGGTCTTATTTCCTTTTTTTTTGAAGATGGATATTTAGTTGTACCAGCATCATTTGTTAAAAGGACTCTCTTTTCCCCACTTAACGGACTTTGGGCCTTTGCCAAATATCAGCTGCTCATTGATGGGTGGATTTACTTCTGAGTTCTCAATTCTGTTCTATTGGTCTATGTATCTGTTCTTGTACCAGTACCAGGTTGTTTTGACTACTGTGGTGGTATAATAGGTTCTAAAATCAGGTAGTGTGAGGCCTCCCACTTTGTCTTCTTTTTCAGTAATGCTTTATTTATCCAGGGCCTCTTCCCTTTACATATGAAGTTGGTGATTTTTTTCTCCATCTTGTTAAAAAATGCCATTGGAATTTGGATTGAGATTGCATTGTATCTGGAGATCACTTTGGGTAGAATAGACATTTTCACTATGTTGAGTCTTCCTATTCATGAGTATGGTCTATTTTTCCACTTATGCAGGTCTCTTTTGGTTTCTTGCAGTAGTGTCTTGTAATTTTCTTTGTATAGGTCTTTTACATCTCTGGTTGGGTTTATTCCTAATTATCTTATCTTCTTGGGAACTATTGTAAATTGTATTGATTTGGTGATTTCCTCTTCGAAGTTCTCTTTATTGGTGTAGAGGAATCCAACTGATTTTTCTATGTTTATCTTGTATCCTGATACTTTACTGAAATCTTCTATTAGTTCCAGTAGTTTTCTTGTGGATTCTTTGGGATTTTCCGTGTATAAGATCATGTCATCTGTGAATAGGGATACTTTTACTTCTTCCTTACAGCGATGGTTAAGTTTGTGGGTCAACTTGCCTTGGCCATGGTTCTCAGTGTTTTGGCAACTGTATAATGTTGTGATCACTTCCCTGTTGAAATTTGATATGTGATTACCCCCATGATGGAATCTGCTGAGCAGTACTGGCAGGGGTGGAGCCTGTGGTGGCTCACTGCCCACTCAGCCTTCATTTCTCCACCCTCTGCTGCCTACTTCCTTCCTGCTCCCCTTGCCAAGGCTTTTGGCTTGTTCAGGATCCTGCTGCTGCCTCTTGTTCATGAGACCTCTGTTTCTTGGGACTTGAGCTAGCAGCTTACCTGCTGATCTTGGGATCACAGCCTGTGAGCAAGAGTCTTGCTTTCCCATCTGTCTATCTTGGGTTCACCAGCCCCTGCAGCTACGTGAATCAGGAGAAGCCTCTATCCTTATCCACGCACTTGAGAGGTTCCAGCCTCTACATTTGCATGACCTGTTTCCTTGGTATAAATCTCTCTCTATCTATGTATATATTTACATACTTACTGGTTTTCCTTCTCTAGAGAACTCAGCCTAAGATACTTACCAGTTTGGATGTCCTTTATTTCTTTTTCTTGCCTTATTGATCTATCTAGGTCTTCGAGCACAATGTTGAATAAGAGTGGTGATAAAGGGTATCCTTGTCTGGTTCCCGTTGTCAAGGGGAATGCTTTCAGACTCTGTTTAGGATGGTGTTGGCTACTGTCTTTGTATAAATGTTCTTTATTATGTTGAAGAATTTCCCTTCTGTTCCCAGTTTGCTGAGAGTTTTTTTCAAGAATGGAATTGGACTTTGCCAAATGCCTTTTCTGCATCAATTGATAAGGTCATGTGGTTCTTATCTTTTGTTTTATTTATGTGATGGATTACATTGATTTTTTTTTTTAATGTTGAACCATCCCTGCATAGTTGGTATGAATCGCACTTGGTCATTGTCTAAGTCATCTAGTACTGCCCTAACAGAAATACCATAAGTGAATGGTTTTAACAAAGAGAAGTTTATTCTCTCAGTACAGTAGGCTGCAAGTCCAAATAAAAGGCGTCAGCTCCAAGGGAATGCTTTCTCTGTCAGCTCTGGAGGAAGGTCTGCATCATCAGTTTTCCCTTGGTCTGGAAGGTCCTTGTGATGCATCAGTCTTCCCTTGATCTGGGAGCATCTCAGCGCAGGAACCTCAGGTCCAAACGACGCACTCTGCTCCCAGCACTGCTTTCTTGGTAGTATGAGGTTCCCATGTGTCTCTGCTCGCTTCTCTCTTTTATATCTCAAAAGAGATTGGATTAAGACACTGTCTAATCTTGTAAACCTCATCAGTATAACCTCATTACAGTGATAGAATTTACAACACGTAAGGAGATCATGTATAACTTCATCATAGTGATAGAGTTTACACCACATAAAGAAATCACATCAGATTACACGATCGTACAGTACTGTGAATCATGACCCAGCCAAGTTGACAGATACTTTGGGGGGACACAATTCAATCTATGACAGTCATTATGAATTATTTCTTGATATGTTGTTGAATTCTATGGGCTAGAATTTTGTTGAGGATTTTTGAGTCTATGTTCATGAGGGATATTGGCCTGTAATTTTCTTTTTTTGTGGTGTCTTCACCTGGTTTTCGTATCAGGGTTATGCTGTCTTCACAGAATGAGTTTGGGAGTATTCCTTCTTTTTCTAGGCTCTCAAATACCTTTAGTAGTGGTGGTGTTAACTCTTCTCTGAAAGTTTGGTAGAATTCTCCAGGGAAGCCGTCAGGTCCAGGGCTTCTTTTTTTATTGGAAGTTTGTTTTTACTACCTCTTCAGTCTCTTCTCTTGTTATAGGTTTATTTCATTGATCTACCTCCGTTTGTGTTAGTTTAGGTAGGTAGTATGTTTCTAAGAATTTTTCCATCTCGTCTAGGTTTTCAAATTTGTTGGAGTACAATTTTTCATAGTATTCTGTTATAATCCTTTTAATTTCAGTTGGGTCTGTTGTGATATCACCCAACTCATTTTTTATTTGAGTTATTTGCTTCCTCTCCTGTTTTTCTGTTGTCAGTTTGGCCGATGGTTTCTTGACTTTGTTGATCTTTTCAGAGAACCAGCTTTTGGTCTTGTTGACTCTTTCAATTGTCTTTTTTCTATTTCATTTATTTCTGCTCTTATTTTCATTATTTCTTTTCTTCCGGTGCCCGACGGCTTCTTTTGCTGCTCTCTTTCTATTTGAGTTGTAGTATTAATGTTTTGACTTTGACCCTTTCTTCTTTTTGTAAGTGTGCATTTATTGTTATAAATTGTCCTCTGAGCACTACTTTTGCTGTGTCCCGAAGGTTCTGGTAAGATGTGTTTTCATTCTCATTTGATTCTATACATTTCTTTATTCCGTCCTTGATTTCTTCTATAACCCAGTAGTTTTTGAGCAAGGTGGTGTTCCGTTTCCATGTGTTTGATTTTTTTTCCTTGTTTTTTTCTGTTATTGGTGTCTACTTTTATGGCTTTATGGTCAGAAAAGATGCTTTGTAATATTTCAATGCTTTGGATTCTGTTAAGGCTTGCATTGTGGCCTAATATGTGGTCTGTTCTGGAGAATGTTTTACGTGTGTTGGAAAAGAAAGTATACTTGGTTGCTGTTGGGTGGAGTGTTCTGTATGTGTCTATGAGGTCAAGTTGATTGATTGTGGCATTTAGCTTTTCCATGTCTTTACTGAGTTTCTTTCTAGATGCTCTGTCCTTCACTGAAAGTGGTGTGTTGAAGTCTCCTACTATTATTGTGGAGCTGTCTATTTCTCTTTTCAATGCTGTTAGAGTTTGTTTTAGTCCTTCTGGTGTATTGACCCTTTAGTCATTATGTAGTGTCCTTCCTTATCCTTTGTGGTGTATTTTGCTTCAAAGTCTATTTTATTGGAGGTTAATATTGCCACTTCTGTTCTTTATTGGTTCTTGCTTGCTTGATGTATTTATTTCCATCCTTTTAGTTTTAGTTTGTTTTTGTCTTTGAGTTTAAGGTGTGTCTCTTGCAGGCAGTATATAGACAGAATGTGTTTTTTAATCCATTCTGCCACTCTCTGTCTGTTTATTGGTGCATTTAGTCCACTTACATTCAGTGTAATTATTGATACATACGAACTTACTGCTGTCAGTTTGATGTATTTTTTGTGGTGTTGACAGTTTCTTTGTTCCACTTAATTTTCTGTGCTGAGTCATTTTTCATTATTGTTGATTTTATATTTGCTGAGTCTTTATATTTTTCTTTTGACTGGTAAATTTGTTAGTTTCCTTTGTAGTTACCTTAAAATTTACCTGTATTTTTCTAAGTTTAAACAAATCTTTTATTTCTTGATATCACTTTAACTTCTTCTCCATATGAAAGTTCTATGACTACACTATTTGTCCCTCTTTTTTGTTTTAATGTTGTCATCGTTTACATACTGATAACTCTGTTTCTGTATTTTCAATCTTTTAGCTTTGACTTATTTTTTTGAATTCCCTATCTGGGTTGGTATGTGGTTGTTCAGTCTTGTGTTCTAGTCTTGGGTTGATACCTGATATTGTTAGTTCTCTAGCTGGAGGAGTCCCTTTAATATTCCTTGTAATTTTGGTTTGGTTTTTACCAATTCCCTTAACTTCTGTTTATCTGAAAATGCCCTAGTTTAGCCATCATATTTGAGAGACAGTTTTGCTGGATATATAATTCTTGCCTGGCAATTTTTTTTTCCTTTAAGGTTTTATATACATCCTTCCATTGCCTTCTTTTCTGCATGATTTCTGCTGAGTAGTCAGAACTTAGTGTTACTGACTCTCCTTTGTAGGTGACTTTCCCTTTATCCTTAGCGGCTCTTAAAAGTCTATCTTTATCTCTGGTTTTGGCAAGTTTGATTATAATATGTCTTGGTCACTTTGTTTTGGGATGTACCTTGTGTGGGGTTGATCAGCTTCTTGAATAGATACTGTCTCATCTTTCCTGATATCAGGGAAGTTTTCTGCCAGCAAATCTTCAACAATTCTCCTTGTATTTTGTTTTCCCCTTTGTTTTGGTACGTTGGTAGGTTATTCCTCTTGATAGTTTCCCCACATAATTCTTATAGTTTCTTCATTTTTAAAAAATCTTTTATTGATTTTTCCTTAAATAAATTGATGTCAAGAGCTTTATCCTCAATCTCACTATTTCTGTCTTCCATTGCCTCAATTCTGTTCCTATGACTTTCTATTCATTTGTCTAATTCTGAAACTTTATTGTTAATCTTTTAGATTTCTATTTGCTGTCTCCCTATGGTTTCTAGCAGCCTGTTAAATTTGTCATTCTCTTCTTGTGTTGCTTTCCTGAATTCCTCTATTGCTTTGTCTCTGTGTTCCTTTCATTATTCTGCATTTTGACGTATCTCCTTCCTGATCTCTTGAAGATGTCTGTATATTAACCTTTTGAATTCTAATTCCAGTAATTCCAAGACCTTCTCTTCCTCCAGAAAGTTTCCGGTTCTTTGTTTTGGTCGCTTGCTGGAGCCATCTTTATCTGCCTTTTTATATGATCTGATATTGACTGTTGACTCCAAGCCATCAGTAAATTATTAAATTATTTGTTGTGTGTTTGCTTACTGTGTCCTAGCTTTCTGTTTTGCTTTGTTTTGATCTGCCCAAATAGGTTGGGCATGAGAGCTACTTTGGTTATTGGCATCTTTGAAGCTCTCAGGTCCTGTCACCAGGTGGTTAGAGCTGCTACTAGGTGTGTGAGCCCAGGAGTCTTTTTACGTTTCTTGTACTGATTCAGCTCAGGTGTCCAGGTCATTAGTCACCGAGTGTGTGCTGCAGACTCTTACCTACAGTCCTAGACCAGCAGGGCTACATAGGTTTGATTGTATCAGGTGTAGGTATCTGGCTACAGTAGGGGGCTATGTGCTAAGCAAGGTAGCAGGCTGATGGCTGCCCCTGAGTGCCTAGATGGAAGGTGTGTCCCTGTCTCCTAGAGCACATAGGTGGGTGGGTTTTGCAGCTGGATTTTGGGCACTCAGTGCTGTTGGCTGTAAGAACTGGGAGGCACCACTTATTCTCGGACCCGTCATGGGTAGCTAGGTGAAATGGGTGAAACCGCCAGTCCTCAGGTCCCTGCTGTGGGTGGGTGAGAACCCTGCTTAATGGGCAGAGTGGAGTCCAGTGTCAAGAATCTGAAACTCCCCCTTGGCTGCTGTGGTTGAAAATAGCCTTCAGGTATATATCTTGTTGTTCTGTGGTAATGAGGGCTTATGCTGTTGAATAAGCCCACATAGTTCTAGGCCAGTGTGAAGGGCATTCAAAGTCTGTGGACCCCTTATGCCTGTGCCTAGGCAAAGGGGCAGTGTCTGCCCTGAGTTCCCAGCTTAGGGGGCACGGCGATTTTTTAAAGCTGCAAGACTGGTTTGGGCGTGGTTAATCTTGAGTACCTGGCTTAGGGGAGTTGGCGGTTTTTTTATTTTTTATTTTCCTAAAGCTACAAAACTGGTTTGCGCACCATAGGTCCTACCCGGCTTAGAGGGTGTGGCTGTTGTTGAATACTGTCAGACTCTCCCCAATGCTGAGCAGGGAGGGGAGTGAGTGAGGGGAAAGTGACACTTATCTGCTTTGAAAGTCCCAGAGGTGAGGGATTATTTTGCTCCTGCTCAGTAGGGTAGATTCTTGCACTTAACTTTCCCAGATCCAGTGCTGCTTCCCCCTGGCTCGGGAGGCTTGTGCAGGATCTCTGCGTCATGGTTTCTCCCAACACGGTGAAATGAGTCCCGAGTGCTACTGTTCCTCTCTGCCCTTGTGGGCCAGCCAACTCAGCCCCTGGGGTGTTGGCTTGCTCAAGACTGGTACTTCTTGGCTGATTCTGAACTGTCTGTCTCTCCCTCCCCCTGCCACTCAGTCCGAAGTCCTCAATTTTGTCTTTGATGATCAGGGCTCCTAGACTGTTATGTATAATTCACTTGTTTTTTCGGGTGTTTATTGTAAGACAGACCACAGGAAGCATCTGATTATTCCATCGTCTTGGCCCCGTCTCTGAATCTTCTTGATGAATTGACCCTTTTATCACTATATAATGTCCATCTTTATCTTGTTTAGCAGATTTTGTCTTAAGTCTACTTTTCTGATATTATGATTGCCATCCCAGCTCTCTTTTTGTTATAATTTGCATGGAATATTTTCTTCCATTCTTTCACTTTCAACCTACTTGTGTCCTTGGGTCTAAAGTGTGTTTCTTGTAAACAGTATATAGTTGGATCATGGTGGGTTTTTTTTTTGTTTGTTTGTTTGTTTGTTTTTTAATCCATTCTTCCACTCTCTGCCTTTGGACTGAAGCTTTTAGTCCATTTACATTCGCTGTGATTACCAATAAGTACTTACTTCTCCCATTTTGTTGTTTGGATTTTGTGCTTCTTAAGCCTTCTTTGTCTTTTTCCTTTACTATCGCTTCCTTTTGTGTTTTGTCAATTTACTGTAGTAAGCCATTTTTTTTTTTCTTTTTCCTTTTGTGTATCTTTTTAGATATTTTATTAGCGGTTACCATGAATATCATGTTTAATAGCTTGTGTTTATAACGTCTTAGAATAAGTTGGTACAACTTAACTTCAGTAACATACCAGAAATTTTATACCTCTACCATTCTTGCCCTCTCCCCGATTTTGTTATTGTTTTCACTAATTACATCTTTATATTTTATGTGCTCTGTAACATAATTTTATCTTTGCCTTTTATGGATTAGCCATTAAAAAGCATGAAGGACAAGCCAATTAGAATTATCAAGCCTGGATACCTTATTACTAGCTCTTACACTTGTCCATGCAATTTCCTTTACTGGGGATCTTTCTTTTTATGTCCAGATTTGAATGTGTTCCTAGGGTCTTTTCCCTTCCATCTGCAAAACTGCCATTAGTATTTTTTGTAGGGCCGGTCTGGTGGATATAAACTCTCTCGGCTTCTGTTTATCTGGGAAAGTTTTAATTTCACCCTCATTCTTGAAGGATAGTTTTGCTGGCTACAGTCTTTTTCATTGACAGTGTTTTTCTTTCAGCACTTTAAATATATCATTCCATTGCCTTCTGGCCTCCAATGTTTCTGAGAAATAAGCACTTAGGTGACCCACCTCCTGGCTCCATCTTATGGAAACTTCTGTAGGAATTTGTTTCAATCCAGCAGCCAACATTTACCAGTTGAGGGAGGGGTAGTGACGCACTCCAAACAGACCCCCAAGGAAGTCTGCCTTGTTGCTATCAGAGCCTGCTCTGTAGTTCATTGGTTATGGGTGTAGCCTCCACTGAAGATGTCTGCTTCCTAGCATACAGTACCTTCAGTCAGCTGTCCTCAGTACTGACAAGAAGCTTGGGCAGACAGACCCAAATGGACCCTCAGGGAGGTCTTCCCTTTTGGTTAGAGGCCTGAGCTATGGGATGCACAGGGAGGGAAGTAGTGTGTTGATTATGGAAGCAGACTCCACTGCAGGGGCCTTCTGTAGCAATTTGCACCAGTCTTGCAGTTGACAGTCTGGGTGGGGGATGTGTTGGCACACTTTGAATGGGCTCTTGAGGAGATCTACCTCGTTGATTTTAAAGCAGAAGCATGGAGTTCTGTATCTTTGTACAGGCAAGGGATACGGTGGTTAGGGTAGTAAGCTCTTTTGCTGGGGTTGCTTCCCCAGCTGGTGGCCCACATTGCTGAGGGGAAGGTAAGGTATGCTTTGATAAACAATTTTCCTACCGTATGTGACTCGTTATTGATTCATTGATTCTTGCCTGTCTGCGGTTCCCCACTGCTGTCCTCTCTTCCCCAATTCAGAGTCCCTGAAGGCCAAGCACAGTTTCCGTGTCTTAGTTGTGGAGCAGATCTGGGATAATGGTCTGTTTACAACACCATCTTCCCAGAATCCTCACATGTATTATTCATAATAGCCAAAAAGTGGAAGCAACTCAAATGTCTATTAACTCATAAGTGTACAAATAAAATGTAGCAATCCACACAATGGACTATTTTTGGCAATAAAAATGTATAAAGTACTGACACGTGCTGCATGGATAGACATTAAAAGCATTATGCTGAGTGAAAGAAGCCAGTCACAAACGTCCACGTATCCGATGAATCCATTTATATGAGCTACCTGGAATAGGCAAGTTTGTAGAGATAACAGTAGATTAGCATTGCCTAGGTCTAGGAAGTGGGGGTTCGGTAGAAATGGGGAATGACTGTTAATGGTTATGAATTTTCTTTTTTTTTTTTTACATTTTTATTATTGCTTCATTACTGACTTCTTTTTTTTTAGGATTTCATTGTACTTTAGGTGAAAGTTTACACAGCAAATTAGTTTTCCAATCAATGATTCTTACACAAATTGTTTCATGATCTTGGGTGTAATCCCTGCAATGTGTCAGCACTCTCCCCATTTCCTCCCTGGGTTTCCCATTTCCATTAGTCTGGTTTCCTTGTCTCTCCCTGTCTTCTCATCTTTGATTTTGGGCAAATGTTGTCCTTTTGGTCTCATAGTATCAATTGTTCCTAGGAGCATATTCTTTGAGGATGTTATTGTTTATTTTACAACCCAGTCTATTATTTGGCTGAAACGTGGCCTCTGTTCATTTTATCTATTTTTTTGTTGTTGCTTATGCTTCTGATGCCTTTGAAGAATATTAAATATACCACGGACTGCCGAAAGAACAAATAAATCTGTCTCTTAAAAGAAGTACAACCAGAATTCTCCTTAGACGCAAGGATGGCGAGACTACGTCTTACATACTTCGGACATGTTGTCAGGAGGGATCAGTCTCTGGAGAAAGACATCATGCTTGGTAAAGTAAAGGGTCAGTGAAAAAGAGGAAGACCCTCAACGAGATGGATTGACACAGTGGCTGCAACAATTGGCTCAAGCATAATGACGATTGTGAGGATGGCACAGGACCGGGCAGTGTTTCATTCTTTTGTACATGGGGTTGCTATGAATCGGAACCGACTTGATGGCACCTAACAACAGCAACATGCTTCTGATGTCATATCTAAGAACTGTTGCCTAATTCAAGGTCACAAAGATTTACTTCTATGTTTTCTTCAAAGAGTTTTATACTTTTAGCTCTTTCATTTAGGTCTTTGATCTATTTTGAGTTAATTTTTTTATATGGCATGAAGTAGAGGTCCAACTTCATTCTTTTGCATGTGGATATCCAGTTGTCCAGCACCATTTGTTGAAAAGAGGTCTTCCCCCCAATTAATTGTCTTGGCACCTTTGCCAAAAATTAATCAAGTGTAATGTCTGATTCTAAATTCTGTTTCATTGATCTATATTTCTAACCTTATGCCAGTACCACACATTCTTGATTATTGTAGCTTTGTAGTAAGTTTTGAAATCTGGAAGTCTGAGTCCTCTAACTTTGTTCTTTTATTTCAAGATTGTTTTGACTATTCTGGATCCACTGTATTTCTGTATGAATTTTAGGATTAGTTTGTTAATTTTTCCAAATAAGTCACTTTGGATTTAGAAAGATAGTCACTGAATCTTTAATTTGAGGAGCACTGCCATCTTTACAATATTGAGTCTTCCAACCCATGAACATGAAATGTCTTTTGCCAGATGTCATTTTGAATGAGAAGTCTATGATTACTCTTCGTGCTATTCAGGTTGGCTCAAATTTGCTCTAAACAGAAATTAAAATATTACACTCTCTTTAAAATATTAATTTGAGAATGTTTTAAGTGTTCATAATTTAACTCTGGAAGATATATGAATATCACAGTAAGCCATTTGTGATTTTTCAGATCCTCTGATTTTGAGGCCAGGGAGTAATTCTTGTGGTTTAAGCCAAGTACTCAGATTCCACAACCTCTCTAAATAGTTATTGTATAATGTCAGCTTTATTTATTTGAACAAATTACACGATTATCTCATATTTTAGTAGATGGGCCATGTTTATCTCACATTTTCAGATACACTATATGCACAGAAAAATGTATTTGTCATTTATTGTAATTCGGAAGATAAAAGTTCTCTTTTCCACATCCCTGGCAGATACACTATATACAATTTTCCCGTAAATCTCTAATGTCTGAACATTTCATGAACTATGTGAAGTATTGAAAGATGCTGACTAAACTTTTCCCATTCTCCTTGCATTTGTTCACCATGATATTTATAAATGCTTTTAATTAAGATACCCTACTTACTTAATACTATGTATTTTAGAGAGAAAGTAGGCAATTACAAATAATAAGCACACAAACTATCTTGACCAAGAAAAGAGATAAGATGGAGAAGATTATGGGATGAGGACTAGTATGATAGGATGCAGATAACAAAAAAATGACAGTAAAAAAAAGGTGTTAGGAACAATTATTTTTCTAATTTTAACCCCCACCCCTACTTTATTGATATTTTCACACTACAATGAATTACAGAGTGGTCATTTGTAGGAAGAACGTCATATTTTGACAATGACTCTAGTAACATTTTATACTTGGAGTTCTTATGACATATTTAATGAAAAGTCACAATTTACTGGATATTAGTCATATAGATCTAACACAGCAATGAGAGACAAAATTTATTGGGACTTTAGTGGATTTATAGGAATTCAAAGATATACAGAAAAGACTGGTTGTCACCAAAAGAGAGTACTGGTTGGCTTCTGCAGGACCACCTCACAGGAATTATTTGCATTGGTGAGTTCACCATGATCCAGGCTATAGCATTTAATCTAACAGGTCTACAACTTGATCTTGCCAATGTACTAGAATTAATCCAACATCAGGAGGTGGAATTACACCGATTACATCATAAGACTGAAAGATATAAAAAGAGAAGTGCAGTTTATTAACTTGCAACAACAAATTCAATTGCCATATAGATCAGAATTGCCTGTTGAATGGATAACCCACCATTCTCCCGTCTAGGTAGGTTACAAAGGAAACAAAATTATTAGAAAGTTTCTTGATAAACATGAAATCAAAGTAAGAGGGGTTATCTGAGTCAAATGATTATTATCATCCTGCTTTGATATCTGATGTATTCGACTGCACAATGAAGATTTATTGGCCTGTTGGACCAGATATTTCCATCACCTTAGCCGTCTTTGCCCCTGAAAAGTGTTGAGATGTCTACTTCTGTGACTCTTGAATTTTTAGGCTTCCATAATTGATTAATCTGCCCCATTCCACACACGTTGCCCCTTGACACAATCTTACATTCTTTAGAAAATGTATATTCAATGATATACACAAATAAGACATCAATATAATCAAACTGTACACAATTCAAACATCATAGACCAAAGTACCCCTCCCTCACACATCTGTGTTTATTCAGTCTTCCTCTTAGCTGCAGAAGAAAACACAAGTATCAGTTTTATCTAGGCCTTATTTTTGCATTTAAATGTACACATAGATACTACTTATATAAATATAAAGTTTAGACTTGGAGTTTTGAATATAAATTGGATCATATCACACATACTGTTCTCCAGTTTATTTTTATCCACTTAATAATATGTTTTAATGATTTTTCTAACTCAAAATCCACCACCCGTCTGTCAGTTTGTCTATCATACTGTGGTGGCTTGTGTGTTGCTATGATGTTGGAAACTATTCCAAAAATTAGCCAATGAAAACCTTACAGATCACAACAGAACATTGTCTGATTTTCTTGCTTTGGACACGTCATCAGGAGGGATCAATTGTTAGAGGAGGCTATAACAACTGGTGAAGTAGAGGGCCAACAAGGGCAAAGGAGACCCTCAGTGAGATGGATTGGCACAGTAGCCGCAATGATGGACTGAACCATGCTGGCGATCCTGAGGATAATGCAAGACTGGCAACGTTTTGTTCTGTTGTTCATAAGGTTGCCATGAGTAGTGGTCAACTATACGGCAGCTATCTATCCATATAAAAAAAGATCTATCCCAATATTTCAACTGTTGCATGAAATTTTATTGTATGAAAGCATAATAATTTATTTAATCATTCTTCTGTTGAAAGACATTTAATCTGTTTGTAACTTTTCTTTTTCACAAACTGTGAAGCCTACTGTCATGGATTGAATAGTGTCCCCCCAAAATATCTGTCAACGTTGCAGGGTCATGATTCCCACTATTGTATAATTGTGTACCATTTTGTAATCTGATGTGATTTCGTTATGTGTTGTAAATTTAATCACTATGATCTAACACGATGGATTAGCGGCAGTTATACTGATGAGGTATACAATATTGGAAAGTGTCTTAAGCCAATCTCTTTTGAGATATAAAAGACAGAAGGGAGCAGAGACACATGGGGACCTCATACTACCAAGAAAGCAGTACCCAGAGCAGAGCACGTCCTTTAGACCCGAAGTTCCTGCGCTGAGATGCTCCCAGACCAAGGGAAGTCTGATGCATCACAAGGACCTTCCTTCAGAGCCGACGGAGAGAGAAAGCCTTCTCCTGGAGCTGATGCTTTGAATTTGGACTTGTAACCTACTGGACTGTGAGAGAATAAATTTATCTTTGTTAAAGCCACCCACTTGTGATATTTCTGTTACAGCAGCACTAGATGACTAAGACACCTATGTAGGCGTATTACCATAGGTTCCACAAATGGGATACCAGTCAAAGAACACATGCATTAAAATGTTGATACTGCTAGAAAGGTAATAAAATTTTACACTACTATAGACAGTATACGTTTCACTACATTCTTCCTATAACTCGGTATTATGGATACTTTTGATTGTTGCCAAAGTGATGAGCTATAAATGGTATCTCCTTGTAGGAATTATATTCTCATAACTAATAGTGAAGTCAACTTAATATGACTATTGGCCATTTATATTTTCTTCTATGAAGTTTCTTCTTTTACTATTTTTCTACTGGGTTTTTTCTGTATTAATGTACAAGAGTGCTTTATATATTCTGAAAACTAATGACTTATCCATTATGTATTTTTTAAATGTTTCTGCACTGTATTAATTGATTTCTAAGTTATTAATGGTATCTTTATTTTCAAAAGGAAGTTTAACTTTTTTTATTTAAAAAAATGATTTTACTTGTAAAAGTAATGGATAGGCATCAAAAGAAGTAAAACAATATAAAATGTATAAAGATAAATTTAGGACTTCTGGGCAACATGGCACTATATTCAGAAGCACCACACCTGTCCCTTGGCAGTAAAGATCAGAAAAACTAAATTAAACAGATTCTCATGTCAATCCTGAAACCCTACACATCAAATGAAGAGATAAAAAACTCAGCCAAGTACCGAATGGAATAAGAAACTGACCAAGAACAGAGAGCTAGGAGAGATACGTAGAGAGGTTCACCTATCAGCTACCACAGCACAGATTCACCATCTTGGACTCCTATCACAGATCAGCAAACAGGGGGTATGAGAAGGCAGCTTCATGGAGCTTCCAGCAGGAGACAGAACAACCAGTAACCAGCAATATAGGCTTTCCCACTCCCCACCCTTCTTCACCCCCACTTAGCCTCCTCTACTTCCTGCAGCCACAGTCTCTTGGCCAGGAAGCACTCCAGTATCACTTGGATTCCACCTGCCCGCACTGGCCGGGCTCCCTGAGTGCCTTTTGTTGGCTGCTGTTGTTGCTTTTTTTCCCGCTTCTTTAGATTTCTTCACCTCTCACCACCTCCTCTTCCTTTCTCTCAAATACCTGGCTCCGTGTGCCATCCTTGCTTCTTCCTAAAAGGCTGCAAAACACCGCTTGACTGTGAAACTGTTTCCTGGCCAGTGCTGCCATGCTGGTAGGACCCCTGGGCCTTTGTTTGTTTGCTCTGATTTATTCTGTTTTGATTTGTTTGTTTTCTTTTTCTATTCTCAGCTTGGGAGCCCCTTCTAGCTGGGCAGTACCACGCAGCTTGGAAGCTACTCTCTTACTCTGTGCGGACCCACAGGGACATCCCTGGGGACATTTCTTTTTTCTTGTATTTTAGGTTTTTTTTTTTTCTTGTTAGTTTTTGTTTTGTTTTGTTTCTTTGCTGTTTTCTTCTCTCTCTTATTCCCTTTTTGTCTTCCTTCATTTCCAGTGTCTTGATTTATTCATTTTTTCTTTTACCCTTTTTCTTTGCTTTTCCTCATTTCTCAGTCTCTCATCTCTCCACTCCAATAGCAAGCTCCCTAGCACGCTTTTTTGTTTGTCTGTATGTTTTTGCTCCTGTTCCTCTCTCCTCTCTCTCATCTTTCCCATACCCAACTTAGCTCCACACATCACAATCTACCCCATCCTTCCTGCCTACCTGCACCATGTGCTGAACATCACACTCCCAAGCAGCACAGGCACGGCCTACTGGAATCTGGCCTGCACTGATTCACAGTCCACACTATGTGCAACAAACATCCCATCCCAGCAACTTCCCTTCAGCTGGACCTACCCTGCTCTACCATATCTGAGTGACTAACCCTGCTCATTGGAGAAGGAGGTGAAAAATATCGTGCCCACAGACTAGCAAACAACAAAGAATGCACAGCCAGCCAGCTCAGACATAACCAAATAAAACAAAAAGCAAGATGAAACAAACAAATCTACAATCAATAAACAAGGAAATTAACCACTGAATGCCCCGAAGACAGCAGACAATATCAAAACATTTGCAAAAACATGACAGGATGGTTCCAGCAGGCGTCCAAAATAAAACACCAGATGACCTTCCAGTAGAAGAAAAGGCACTAGACCTAACTGAAAGCAATTCAAATCTCTAATATTCAGAATTATCCAAGAGTTGAGACAAAAAGCAGACAAAAAGGAGGAAAAAAATAGACAAATTCATGGAAAAGGCAGACAAATTTATGGAAAATACAGACAAGAAAACGGAAGAGTTCAAGAAAATAATTTAGGAACTAAATGCTAAAATAAATTCACAACTAGAAAACATACAAAAACTACAATTAGAAACCCAAAAGATAAATAAAAAGATTTCAGAAATGGGCAGTGTTATAGAAGGGCTGAGGAGCAGATTTGAAATGATGGAAGATAGGATCAGCGAAATTGGAGACAAACACTTGGATACAACTCTGAGGAAAATCAGAAAAAAGAACAAAGAAAAATGAAGAAACCCTGAGAATTATGTGGGATACTATCAAAAGCAAACATCTGCGAGTGATCGGAGATCAGGAACGGGGAGAAAACAGAAAACACAGAGAGGAACATTGAAGAATTGCAGACAGAAAAACTCCCCAATATCATGAAAGATGGAAAACTGATCATCCAAGAAGCTCAACAAAGCCCACATAGGATAGACCCCAAAAGAAAATCACCAAGGTATATGATAATCACACTCGCTAAAACCAAAGACAAACAAAGAATCCTGAGAGCAGCTCGAGAAAAACAAAAAGTCACATACAGAGGAGAAACAATAAGACTAAACTCGGATTACCCAGCAGAAACCATGCAGGCAAGAAGGCAATGGGATGACATATAAAACCTTGAAAGAAAAAAAAT
>NW_004444022.1:0-3101 GCF_000243295.1 Trichechus manatus latirostris | reverse complement strand
GACCTTCATCTAAGGTACAAAAAAAAAAAAAAAGAATTATCTATGTGAGATCAAACTGACAACAGCAACTCAGAAGTTTTGATGGGAAGCCTAGGGGGCAGTGAGTTGAAGATAATGGTGATGGAATAATTTGAAAAAAGATAGTGAGAATAGCAGCACAACTGGAAGAATGTAATTAATGTCACTAAATTGTACATGTAGAAATTTTTGAAATGGTGTAACATTGGCTACATATAGTGTCACCAAAAAAAAAAAGGTCCTCCAAGGTGGAGAAGGGAGAGTATTGACATGTCGTAGGGTTTAACCAAAGTCATAAAACAATATGTGTACTGACTGTTTAATGAGAAACTATTTGTTCTGTAAACCTTCATCTAAAGTACAATAAAAAAAGATAAATTTAATAATCTCCTACAACCTCTTCCATTTCCAGTCTCCTGAAGTTAACAAACATTAAAAGTCTGTTGTGTATGCCTTCCCAATTATTTCCATAATCGCACAAATATATTCACATATTTACACAGACACAAAGTGTTTTGCTTGCTGTTAAAAAAAGGGGTCAAAATACACACATTATTCAACAGCATGTTTTTTTTTTATTTAACAATATCTCTTAGTAGTCAATAGATCTAAGACATTTTAAAAAAAATAGAAGTAAGTATTCTTTAGGAAGATCCATACAATTTATTTAAAAATTCTCAAAATCCAGAAAATATAACATGTTTCCAAATTTTTAAAAAATATCTTAATATAGTCTCAGCCTGTTGGATCAAAAGCTATTTCTATAAAAAGGATTAATAAAACAATTTGCAGATTACTGTCTTAAAATTTTCACTAAATCATTCTCCTGTCCTTACTATATTAGGCAGATCAACCATATCAAACAGAACTGGCTGTTATTCTTTAGAATTCTTATCTGATGGGTCAAACATGGTATTTTTGACTTATTATGCATTAATAAAGGTTTCTGGGTGGCATAAACAGTTTGAGCTTGGCCACTAACCGAGAAGTTGGAGGTTGGAACCCAGCAAGCAGCAGCAGCACCATGGAAGAAAGGCCTGGCAATGTGCTTCCGTAAAAATTGTTGGTGTTGTGTGCCCTCAAGTAGATTCCGACATATAGCAACCCTATAGAACTGCCCCCATAGGGTTTCCTAGATTGTAATCTTTACAGGAGAAGATCACCAGGTCTTTTCTCTCTTGGAACTGCTGGTAGGTTTGAACTGCTGACTTTTTGGTTAGCAGTTGAGCTCTTAAATATTGCACCAGGGATCCTCCTGCAAAGATTACAGCCAAGAAAACCCTATGGAGCTCAATTCCAACCTGTAACACATGGGATCACCATGAGTTAGAATTGACTCTACGACAATGGGCCCTTTTTTTTAGCATTAACATAATTATAAGGGCAGCTGAACAATTTTCATAGAAATTAGAAACCTGTATTCCTATTTTGTGATGGTCTGGTAATGTCATTTCCAGGTTGAAAAATTGAATTGTCTTCTAAATGAAACTTTATAGAAGGACTTTGTATATGAGCAACATTATTTTTTGGATTAATATGCTGTTTTATTCAAAAATTTATATAAAAATAAACAAATATTCCTGGATGGCTTTTAGATTGTTGTGATTGGTGAGGTAGATGAGTTCAAATCAAAGTTATAATTGTACAGTAATATATCCTGATTTAACTAATACATCTAGAAAATATTTTTAAATTTAGTTATAGATGTGTTTTAGACATGAATATCAATCCTAAAAGAACAATTTGTAAAATAAAGGAATATTTTAATATATAAAATAAAAACCTTATTCCCTGTTAATTGACAAAGCAATGTCAATTTACTTCTGTACCAAATACTCTTCTATCTTGGTCTATTTAAGTACTAACAAGACTGTTCTGATTACAGTAGCTAAAAGACTAGAGCTCTTGGTGGATAAACACATATAATTAAAGGCAACAAACACACAAACACACAAGTGCCCAGCCTTCGTTATAAAGAAACATAGAAAAACAGATATTTCTGATTCTACTAAGAAACAAAGAGTTGATATGACAAAATACAATAGGAATAGCAAAAAAAAAAAAGAGATTGATCCCATATTAAATTTGACATTTTAATATTGAAGAAAAACAAGTTACTTCTGTTTCCCGATCTTATAGCATAACCACAAGTTCTGATTCTGCTAGAGACATACAATCACAAAAAAAGAAATTGAAGAAAAAAATAATAACGATTGCCACTTGAAAAGTAAATGGCCGAAGTAGACAGGTTGAAACCATGATTCTCATCACAAACATCAGAGTAAATATACAACAGACAAAGGACATAATAAATTCTTTAGGTATTAGACTCAAAATTCCAGACTATAATCAGTAAAAATATTCACTACTCCTGAAGTAAAAATTATAATCACGAGTACAGAAAAGTAAACAACTACAACAAAAGCTTAAAAAAGGAAACCACAGGTCAAAAGAATACCACTTACAGATAAGGTAGATGAAACAGTCTACGAGGGTGCATTCACACGGTCTGCGAATCCATGAGTCAAGGCCTGTGACCCATGGGGAACTTCCGGGTTGAGTATCTGTACTTGCCTATCAGTGTATGTGTCAAACATTAAAACCAAACTCCAAACAAAGTGCCTCTAAATTTTTGTTTAAATTATGGATTTTTCATGGACAAAAAAGAGCACTAATGACGGACTAATTTCACTTGAGAGACCTCAGTCAGCTATAAGATCTTGAAGAAAGTTGGGGAGGGGGTGAGGGTGGAAGGGAGTGAGGAGTGATTATGCCACAAGAAAGCTTGAAGAAATGGTTTCCTCTTGAGAGACTTCGGGGTTCCTACACAGCCTCGAACAAGATCGAGTGTGTATGGGGGGGGGGGGATATACACACTCACTTCAAAGAGCCAATTCTAAGAGCCGGGGAGTGGACGGCCCCATAAAACCAAATGGGACTAAGGAGTCACAGCAGTCCAGGGACAAGGGCCAGAAGGCAGAAGAGGACAGGAAAGCTGGTGATAGGGAACCCAAGGTTGAGTAAGGATAGTGTTGACGTGTTGTGAGGTTGTTAGCCATTGTCATGGGGCAACATGTGTACTA
>NW_004444021.1:11975936-11977891 GCF_000243295.1 Trichechus manatus latirostris | reverse complement strand
ATACCATAAAAAAAGAAAATTACAGGCCAATATCTCTTATGAATATAGATGCAAATATCCTCAACAAAGTACTTGTAAACAGAACCCAACAACATATTAAAAGAATCATACACCAGGACCAAGTGGGATTTATTCCAGGAATGCAGGGATGGTTGAACATTAGAAAATCAATCAATGCAATACACCACATCAATAGAATAAAGGAAAAAAACCACATGACCATCTCTATGGATGTAGAAAAAGGCATTTGATAAAATCCAACATCCTTTCTTCACGAAAACCCTAAAGAAGATTGGAATAGAAGGGAAATTCCTCAATATGATTCCGGTCATATATGAAGAGTCAATAGCCAACATTATACTTAATGGAGAAAGACTAAGAGCTTTCCCCTTGAAATCAGGAACAAAACAAGGGTGCTTGCTATCACCAATTCTATTGAATATTGTATTAAAAGTCTCAGCCAGAGCAACAAGACAAGATAAAGAAATAAAATGTATCCAGATTGGACAATAAGAAGTAAAATTATCTCTATTTGCAGATGATATGATCATATGTATAGAAAATCCCAAAGAGTTTGCAAGAAAACTTCTAGAACTAATAGAGAAATTTAGCAAAGTTGCTGGGTACAAGGTCAACAAACAAAGTTGAGTTTCTATATACCATTAATGAGAAATCTGAAAGGGAAATTAGGAAAACAATTCCATTTACAATAGCATCTAAGAGAATACAATACCAAGGAATAAATCTAACCAAGGATGTGAAGGACTTATACAATGAAAACTATAAAATACCGCTGAAAGAGATTAAAGAAGAATTAAATAAATGGAAAGATGTTCCATGTTCATGGAACTTAATACTGTTAAGATGTTGATACTGCTCAAAGTGATCTAAAGATTCAACGCAATCCTAATCAAAATTTCAACAGCCGTCTTTACAGAAATAGAAAAACCGATCTCACACTTTATATGGAATGGCAAGAGGCCTTGAATACATAAAACAATTTTGAGGGAGAACAAAGTAGGAAGGCTCACACTTCCTGATTTCAAAACTTACTATACCCTCTCAGTAACCAAAACAACCTGGTACTGGTATAACAACAGAAAACAGACACATAGACCAATAGAATATAAAGAACAGAACTGAGAGTCCAGAAATAAACCTACACACCTATGGTCATTGATTTTTGACAAGGCTGATAAGTCTATTCAATGGGGAAAGAAGAGTCTCTTCAATAAATGGTGCCAGGAAAATTGGATTTCCATATGTAGAAAAATGAAACAGGATCCATGCCTCACATCATACACAAAAACAAATTCAAAATGGACTAAGGACCTATATGTGCAAACTAAAACCAGAAAATTCTTAGAAGAACAAGCAGGGGCGACGCTGTCAGGCCTAGCTTTCAACAATGGATTGTCTAATGTAACAAAAGTACAAAGTGAAAAAGACAAAATAAATACATGGGACCTCATAAAAATTTCAAACTTCTGTTCATCAGAAGACTACCAAAAAAGGGAAAAGACAAGCTATCAGCCAAGAAAATATCTTTGGAAACCATATATCCAAGAATCTAATAAACAAAATATATATAAAATTTTAACAGCAACAAAGAGACACATAACCCAATCATAAAGTAGGCAAAGGAACTGAAAAGGCATTTCACCAAAGAGGACATACAAATGGCCACCAAACACATGAAAAGATGCTCAGTGTCATTAGCCATCAGAGACATGCAAATCAAAACCACAATGAGATAGCATTTCACTCCTACTAGGATGGCTAAGATTAAAAAAAAAAAAAATGTTGGCAAGGATGTGGGGAAATTGGAACTCTTACTCATTATCGTTGGGAATGCAAAATGGTACAGCCGTTATGGAAAATAGCATGGCAGTTTCTAAAAACACTAAAAGTAGAACTACCATATGACCTGGGATTACACTCCTGGATATGTACCC
>NW_004444021.1:11972798-11974221 GCF_000243295.1 Trichechus manatus latirostris | reverse complement strand
GAAACAATCTTTGATGGTTACCACGGAGTGGAGGGGTGGGGAGGGAAAAACTCTAACTAGACAATAGGTAAGTGGTAACTTTGGTAAAGGAAAGACAGTACACAATACTGGGGAAGCCAGCACAACTTGACCCAGGGAAAGTCATAGAAACTTCACAGACACATCCAAACTCCCTGAGGGACCGAGTTTCTGGGCTGAGGGCTGGGGACCATGGTCTCAGGAGAAATCTAGCTCAATAAGCATAACACAGTTTATAAAGAAAATGTTCTGCAACCAAGTGTAGTGAGCAGCATCTGGGGTCTTTAAAGCCTGCAAACGGCCATCTAAGACACATCTACTGGTCCCATCCCGGCTGGAGCAAAAGAGAATGAAGAAACCAAAGACACAGGGAAAGATTAGCCCAAAGGACCAATGGACCACAACTACTACGGACTCCACAAGACTGAGCCCAAAACTAGATAGTGCCCGGCTACCACCACCAACTGCTCTGACAGGGATCACAACAGAGGGTCCTAGATAGAAAGAGGGGGAGAAAAATGTAGAACAAAATTCAAATTCACAAAAAAAAACAGACTTGCTGGTCTGCCAGAGACTGGAGAAACCCCAAGAGTATAGCCACCGGATACCCTTGTAACTCAGTAATGAGGTCACTCTCAAGGTTCACCCTTCAGGCAAAGATTAGACAGGCATATGTATGTAAAAAAAACCATTGCTGTCGAGTTGATTCCAACTCATAGTGATCCTACAGGACAGAGCAGAACTGCCCCATAGGGTTCCCAAGGAGCACCTGGTGGATTTGAACTGCTGACCTTTTTGGTTAGCAGCCGAACACTTAACCACTACGCCACCAGACAGGTATACAGAGCAACCAATAACACACATGAGGAATGTGCTTCATAGTTCAATCAAGTATACGAGACTAGATGGGCACACCAGCCCAAAAGCAAAGACAAGAAGGCAGGAAGGGACAGAAAAACTGGACAAATGGAAACAGGGAACCTGGGGTAGAGAAAAGGAGAGTGTTGACACATTGTAGGTTGGCAACCAATGTCACAAAACAATTTGTGCATTAATTGTTTAATGAGAAACTAATTTGCTCTGTAAACTTTCACCTAAAGCACAACAAAGAGAAACAAAAACCAACAGTTTAGCTTAACTAATAAAAAATGTCTGCCTTGCGCATTATGCTCTTTTAAGAATTATCTATATGGGATCAAACTGATAACAGTAACTTGAAAAATTAGTTAGAAACCTTAGGGGGCAGTGAATTTATGTTAATGGGAGAAGAACTACTCAGAAAAGGAAGGTGAGAACGGTTGCACAACTGGAAAAATGTAATCAGTGTCACCACATGGTACATGTAGAAACTGTTGAATTGGTGTCTGTTTTGGTATCTTCTAAACAACAACAATAAATTTTTTTA
>NW_004444021.1:11969473-11970274 GCF_000243295.1 Trichechus manatus latirostris | reverse complement strand
TTATAGAGCCTTTATTTTCTGTAGAATTGCAAGTCTAACGTACTCAAATGAAATACTTAAGCATAGCAACCTAAAAATAGAACTCTTGATAATGATCACACTATCAAAGGAAGTTCACGCAACAAAAAAATGTTTTTTCTTTGAACCTGTAAATTGGTTTCTCAAAAGCTTCCTTAAGGATCTCTGGTAGTGCTGGGCTGCTAACTGAAAGCCATCCAGAGGCTTCTCTGAGGGAAAGACTTGGCTATCTGCTCCCATAAAAATTACAGCCTAGAAAATCCTAAGGGGCAGTCTACTCTGTTGCATGAGTTGCTGTGAGATGAAAACTGACTCAGCAGCACCTAACAACAACAACAATGACAATACTAGAAGAATATCATTCATGCTTTAATAGCTTGAATTCTTATTTTACTTACCACATATTCAAACACAAGTGTCAGCGTTTCCTTGGTATGGATGATGTCATGAAGCAGCACTATGTTGGCATGTTTTAGTCCTTTTAACAGAGAAGCTGTAAAATAGACCCAAAGACAATTTAGCACAGGTAACAATTAACTAGCATGTTTCATTATCATTTTGGCACATTGTCAGATAAAAGAGATCTGTTCTCTCATGTTCCAAGCCAATAACAAATCAGAAAAAAGGGCAGAGAAAAAAGTTTTCATTTAGATGAAACTCTCCCTAGTTATTTCACCTGTCATTTGTTATTAATCTCCAGTTAAATTCTATTATGGTCAGCATATTGTATATAATTTCAATTCTTTTTAATTTGTTAAGTTTTGTTTTATTATCTAGGATATG
>NW_004444021.1:11959821-11969032 GCF_000243295.1 Trichechus manatus latirostris | reverse complement strand
AAATTTGGAAGACAGCTACCTGGCCAACCAACTGGAAGACATTCATATTTATGCCTATTCCCAAGAAAGGTGATCCAACTGAATGTGGAAATTATCTAACAATATCATTAATATCACACGCAAGTAAAATTTTGCTGAAGATCATTCAAAAGCAGCTGCAGCAGTACTTCTATATACTTGATTATTTTCTGAATAGTGGTTCTATCCATTACTGAGAGAGAGGTGTTGACATCCCCAATTTTATTGTGGATTTCTTGATTTCTCCTTTCAGTTCTGCCATTTGTTGCTTCATGTATTTTGAAGCTCTGTCATTTGCTGCATACATATATAGGATTGCTATGTCTTCTTTGTGAATTGACCCTTTTATCAATGTATGACATCATTCTTTGTCCCTGGTAATTTTCTTAGCTCTTAAGTCTGCTAAATCTGCTATTAATATATCCACTGCTACTTTCTTTTGATTAATGTTTGCATGGAATATCTTTTTCCATCCTTTTTCTTTTAACATGCCATTATCATTACATTTGAAGTGAGTTTCTTATAGACAGCATATAGTTGGGGTCATGTGCTTTGTTTTGGTTTTTATTTATTTATTTATTTTTAACCCATTCTTCTAATCCCTGACTTTTAATTCCTGTGTTTAGATCATTTACATTTAATGTAAACATTGATATGTCAGGTCATCTGTTAGTTGAATCCGTTTCCCTTGGGCACCTTATAATTTAATTTTCATTTCTGATTGATTTTGTTTTTTCTTCTATCCCTACCCTAAGTTCAATCAACTTTCATTTCACTTTTTGGTCCATTGTTCTTAGATTTTGTATTTCCAGTTCAAAGTGTTTTCTGTTTCATATACCAAAAAAACCTAAATGAGAATATTCAATTCAGATTACAGTATTATATTACAGCTTTCTTTAATTTTATGGAGTTTTCTGAACGAGGGTTTTTATCGGATAAAATGCATTGTTGTATTACAGCTTTAATTTTATGGATTTTTTGAACAAGAGTTTTTATCAGGTAAAATGCACTGACTCATATGAAATGAATCAGAAAAATTCATTTCTGATTTTTTGCAGCAGTTTTGTATAGATGTGGCCTGTTTTGTTCTATTTCTATTCATTTAATGGACTGGGTGGTTCTTGCCTTCTGTCAGTTCTGTCCTTTCCTATGCAGTTTTTATGATGGTGCTGGTGGGGAGAATTTGGGGTGTCTTGTTTCTTTTTAATCTCTACAGGATACTTAAGTTTCCCCCTTTTACTTCCTTCTTTCCTATGACTGCCATATCTTCAAGGGGTACCACCATTTCTTTATATATCTGAATCTTCCCAAAAGCAATGCTTTCCTATGGTTGTCAGTTCTGGTCCCATTCATTTTCAACCCCCTTTCCCATAGCTGGTGTTACGAGCCACACTAAATCCCAGTTTTCTCTTTCTGGAATGATTTTGTCTGTGCTTTGTCTATATACTCTGTGCTCATCTATTCTTATTTAGACCCTAAGTTTCTCTTAAGCTTCCCCTGCGCCAGTCTCTGCAACCACAAGCTTACTGATGTTCCCTAGTGCTGGTGAAGGTCTGGTTCATGTATGGTTTTATTTCCTCTCCCTGTTGGATTTATGGCTTTGGGGGGAGTTTTGAGTTCATAGTACCCCCAAAGCTGATGGTTCATAGCACCAGCTACAGGAGATTCAAGAGCAGGCAACCAACATTCATTGTTTTCCAAACCCCACAGGAGCAGGAATTTTTTTTTTCCATTGATATATTTCCAGCTCCTACATCAAGGCCTGATACATAGCAGGAGCTCAATAAATTATTGAACATCATTCACTTAGGTTCCTCAGAAGCATATATGTGTGTATATGTGTGTGTGTGTGTGTGTGTGTGTGTGTGTGTGTATTTAGCTATTCTTTGAATGAGAACAGTGTGTGCTGCTACCTAGCAGCTTTTCTAAATTTTGACGTTATCTTCCTTTTAGTCTGAGACCAGCACTAGCCCCAAACTTCAGGCTGATGCCAGATATTTCTATCCTCCCACTAATTCAGAGAAGACCAACTATTAGTGTTGGCAATTTCAAGATCCATGCAAGAAACAGTTGGTTTAAAGAAAAAAAGGATGAGACACCCCCCTCCAATAATCAGACTTATTGTAATACTGCTCATTAACTAATTAATATAATCTTAAGATTTTCATTTTTATAAATAATACTACAAAGGATATAATTGGGCATTTAAAGTTTTATCTCTTTAGGATTATTTCCCTATAATGAATAGCAGAAAGTGGAATTACAGGGTCAAAGGACATGAATATAATTACATGACATTTCTAATTAATTAAATTTGAGTGTCGATTTAGTCTTCTGTCTTTCTAACTCCGTATAAGAATAGAAGAATTGTGGAAGACAGGGAAAACATATATATATATAAAAAATGCACTATGCAAGTAACCCATCCTATCTCATAATCTAAAACCTTATTAATACATGAACATTTTACATACTCGTAACCATGACTATTAAATTAAGGATGACTCTTCTTCATCCCTCCGTAAGAAACGAAAATGAAGAGAATTATATCCCCCTATAGCAATGACCATTCAGGCTGAATACTCAAAGAACAAAAGTTCCCTCTATCTTTATTGTTTATTTTAGTAACACTGTATCTTCAGTTTTGGTTTTTGGTTAAGAATCTACACAACTTGAAGAGAAAAACAAAAGAAAAATATTTTGTATGTGTTCTGTCAAGAACTTGTAATCATTCATTTATTCATCAAATATTTATTCAGAACCTATTGCAGGCACTGGTGGCCCTGGGCAAACCGTGAACCTGTGAAAAATACTCAAAAATGCTGCAAGACAGCATCTTTAAAAAGAGATTCACTCTTGTTTTTGCGTATTAGAAGCAAAAGCAAATCTAGATTATTTACTATTTCACTCAAATAAAATGATATATGATATTCTTAATTCCATGATAAACTTTTATGAATAGTTGGTCAAAAGAGGGCCATATGAATTGAGAATTACTTGGTGTGGCTGTAACCAACATCAGTACACAAGTGTGCTCCCCTCTGAAATCGAGTCAACAGCATCAATGTATATTCCAAGGCCACTGAAGACTAAGCTAACTACTGTGGGGATGCCTTCTCTTTTGCCCTACCTATATCTGACAACTTTAGACTCAAAACCTTATAGTAAAATATCTACAAACTTATTTTATCTGAACTTTATAAATTAGCTTGAAGGTGAGGAAGTAATTACAAAAATCATAGTAACAATAAAATCATAGCATATAGCTTTGAAAAAACAATCACTGCATAGAATTACCAGAGTCTAGTATTGTTAATTCCAATAATTATACAATCTTCCTCCTTTTAATAATTCAACTAGCCCATCAGCCTTAAACAAATAAGGCTTTAAATAGCTAGCTTTCAGCTGTTGCTCATTTCGAAAAGGACACTTGCTCCTACATGACTCTTCTGAGGCAGACTCATCCTCAGGATCAGTATTTCCAACCACAACACAGTATTTGGATATGATGGCCGTACCTGTGCTCGGGGAAATACTTATGGGTGAAATGAACTAAGGGCCTAATGAATATCATATTGTAAGAAAGGAAGGTAACTCTGTGAGGCAAGTTTCACAAATATATTTTGTAACATCATCTGTAATCTTGTCCAATTTCATTTTTCAAGATACTCCCTCAGGTTGTCAAATTCAGTGATGAACCGTCCTTACTGATAACAACTCCAAAAAGGTACTAAAGCTTTCACCTCATTGTCACAGGATTTTCCCCCTTTTTTCTCCATTATCACCTTTCTTCTCTGACCACTTAAACCTAAATTGCTTCTCATTTATCAAGGTAATGTTCTCACACCCATCATTTCCCACTGTGTTTTTCCTATAATTTCAGTACAATCAAAATCCTGCCATCAGTCATCTTGAGGAAAAAAAATATTTTCCTGATAGTGACTAATATTATAGAAAAATGCAGTCTCAAAGCCTCCACATATCATTCTAGGAAGTATCAAGTATCACAAATTATAAATTTCAGAATATATTTATATAAACGTTTAAAATACACTGTCAGTTAAACAAATACCAATGTCTGTATTTGAAAGCAAGCTCTCTTTGAGATTAACATAATGAGTTTGCATTTGGAAAGGGGGAAAGCCACAAATTTCAAGGCTGATGACAGAAAAAAAAAATGGTATTAAAAGGCAGAAGGTAGTTTTCAATATCTACCAACATCAGGGTATGTGACAGACTGACTAACTTGGAAGCTGCCAACGCAGCAGACACTGGTCTCAGCAAGCAGCCAATACTGTAGTTCCTGCTGTTATCAAGACCGTGTATGTCCTGGGCTGCAAGTCAGTCCAGGGATTAGCACCCACAAGTCCTAGAGCCAGTATGTTTCCCTCTTCAAGACAAACCCTGTCAAAATAATACTCTATTTAATCTAATAATATCATAAATATACCACGTTATTTTTTTCATCATTAACATACAAAACAAATCCTGCAACATTAGCTTCAGTAATTCCAGCATGCTTGGTTTCCTCACGAATTTTAGGTAAACATATGGCAACATTTTAAATTCATTTCACTGGTGAGGTATGAAAGGGTACAATTGTACATGATGTAAAAGACTTGTAATTAAGGTTGAGAACGAAAATTATAACAATAGCTTTGGGGCTGTGATGTTGAAACAACAGTTAAACACTCATGCTAATAAAGATAACTGTGCCTTTGACAAAGGTAAAGTCCCAGTAGGACAGAGGGATTTCTTGACTGCTGCCTCCATGGGTGCTGACTGTGGATCCAAGTAAAATGAAATCCTTGACAACCTCAGTCTTTTCTGTTTATCGTGATGTTACTTATTGGTCCAGTTGTGAGGATTTCTGTTTTCTTTATGTTGAAGTGTAATTCATACTGAAGGCTGTGGTCTTTGATCTTCATCAGTAAGTGCTTTAAGTCCTCTTCACTTTCAGCAAGCAAGGTTGTGTCATCTGCATAACGCAGATCGTTAATGAGTCTTCCTTTAATCCTGAAGCCCCGTTCTTCTTCATACAGTCCAGCTTCTCGGATTATCTGCTCAGCGCACAGACTGAATACATATGGTGAAAGGATACAACCCTGAGGTACAACTTTCCTGACTAAATAATGCAGTATCCCCTTGTTCTGATCGAACGGCTGCCTCTTGATCCATGTACAGATTCCTCATGAGCATAATTAAGTGTTCCGGAATTCCCATTCTTCACAATGTTATCCATAATTTGTTATGATCTACACAGTCGAATGCCTTAGCATAGTCAATAAAACACAGGTAAACATCCTTCTGGTATTCTCTGCTTTCAGCCAGGATCCATCTTACTTCAGCAATGATATCCCTGGTTCCACGTCCGCTTCTAAATCCAGCTTGAATTTCTGGCAGTTCCCTGTCAGTATACTGCTGCAGCCCCTTTAGAAAGATCTTCAGCAAAATTTTGCTGGCATGTGATATTGTTTGACAACTTCTGCATTCGATTGGATCACCTTTCAGCAAAAAAGAGTAAGACCCTCAACGAGATGGACTGACATAGTGGCTGCAACAATGGGCTCAAAGCATAGCAACAATTGTGAGGATGGCACAGGACTGGGCAGTGTTTTGCTCTGTTGTGCATAGGGTTGCTATGAGTCAGAACCGACTCGACGGTACCTAACAACAACAACAACAGGATAGAGGGATACAGGGAGACCTCCCTTAGTGCAGCAGCAGGATTCAGATATCTACACATCAGCCATATTCAAACCTTAGCCTTACGTACTGAGAAAAAACATCTTGAGTTTCTACTTCAACTTAGAAGAGAGAGATTTCATCAAAACTCCAATTCTATCATGATTAAAATAAATTTTGAGTGCACAGAGAAATTCAGGCTAACCTGCTGCTGTCGAGTCAATTCTAACTCATAGGGACCCTACAGGACAGAGCAGAACTGCCCCATAGGGTTTCCAAGGCTGTAAATCTTTACGGAAGCAGACTGCCACATCTTTCTCCTCAGGAGTGGCTGGTGGGTTCCAACTGCTGACCTTTTGGTTAGCAACAAAGTGCTTAACCACCGCGCCACCAGAGAAGTTCTCTAGGTCATTATTTGACTTTCTATTGGAAAAGGAGAGATCACAAATACACACAACCCATCCTCTCTCGCTTCCCCATTAGCCTCTGGAAAGAAAGAGTGCATTCACATTTTCCTTTCATCTTTTTTTATATGGTCTTTTTTAGTGAGGTAGGAGGTAGAGGTGTGACTGTTGCCGGAGTCTTCCAGAAGACAAGGATTACTATCCATTAAACCTAAGGGAGTCCCTGGATAGTGCAAATGGTTAAGTGCTCGACTACCAGCCAAAAGTTTGGTGGTTCAAACCTACCCAGAGGAACCTTAGAGGACAGGCCTGGTGATCTTCCAAAAGGTCACAGCATTGAAAACCCGATAGAGTAGTTCTACTCTGCACACACGGGGCCACCATGAGTCAGAATCAACTCGATGGCAACTAACAACAAAACCTAAAAAGTCAACTATATCTCAAGGTACAGTCACAACAAACTCTTATTCAAACCCACAGCTAGATAGCTCTAAGGCTGTTGAAATTCACTTTATACTACAAATAATAAAACTACTTACTTTTAACTAAGAAGTTTTATCTGCCAGTGAATTCTGAATATTTTCATAGCTAAGATATTTTGAATGGGGAAATCTTGAGGAACTACACCTTTGCAGGGGAAAGATACGTTTGCTTATTTAACTGTGTCAATGATGGGGAGGCAGTCTAGACCACTTAGCATGTACTGTGAGGACTGAAATGCAGCTCCGGGTCTAGCAATCATAAATGTTATAGGTCTACTCAGTTCTGGACCTTCTCCTTAATTATATCTAATATTACACAGACACACATGCACACACACCTGGGACCATAAACTGATAAATGAAAGACTCAGATTAAAAGATGAAATTGTATCATTGATCTCATCTTTGCTTTTTATACTTTATGCACATATACATACACACAGTCCACTCTGTATTATGGTGAAAGTTAACCTAAAACACAAGGCTAAACGCATGTGGCACAAAGACGATGTCATGTAAACTTGATTTAGCAAAAACCACATTTAGGATTTAGAGACACATTTTTATTCACCAGATGTTTTCCAAATGTGGAAAATTAATACAATAGGTTAGGAACACTTTATAAATATCACATAAATTGTTTTCTGTCTATCAAAGAGCCTGCTGTTGTTTCTTAGCTGAGTTTTTCTGTTTGGGGAAGGGCAAAAATTCAATCCCCACTGCATGTTCCTCTTGCTCTCTCCCCTAATTTCCCCAATGACACAGACCTGAAATGTGGTGTTGGGAATTACAGACCCAAACATCCCTCCTTGTCATCAACACCTGGTCACCCACTGTTTGATTTCTGACCAAGAGTGGTCAGTCTGAGGCTGTTTCCACATTGCAGCCTCACATGACCATGTCTACTGCTCACTAAAGCACTTCAAAGAACAAATGCCTCTGATCGCATAGCTTACTGACATGGAACTGCCGATATTTGACATTTTTAACCTACTAACACAGCAATTTCACATGGTTCAACCTAACAGAGTTTACCTGGTTCAAAGCAGTTTTAACTTTTTCACAAATGCATTGCTACTCTTTACCACTGTTAATAGTAAAACCAGTTAATCTGCTACCAAATGGCCAAGAAATGACTCTGCATAGGAAAAAAAATTTAGGAAGAATCTATACATCAAATTACAGTTAGAGCTGAGGGGAAGCATTACAGAAACAATTTTATTTTCCACATGTACGTTTCTGTATCATTTGAACTGTTTATGACAGAGATATATTACTTTCCGTAATAAAAAACACACCGGAAAAAATTCTTTATTACAAGTGGATTAGTTGAGGAGAGCTAAAACAACACTATAAAATAAAACACATACAGATGTTTCACTGCACAATTACTATGCCTGTGGCAACTACAATAATGAATCATAACTGCAGCGTGTTTCTTCACTACTAATCACTCTTCGTTGGGGTACTGGTGGGAACACTTGCGCTCTGAGGGTTTCTTTTCCCATCCTGGTACTCTGTAGGCTCTGCATCAGCCTCTAGTTTGCTTTCATATCACACAGTAATCCAAGCTGTTGAAATGCTTTCTTGCCTAAATAGTTCCTTCCCTGCATAAGAATTAATTTACTCACTACAAAATGCTATCAGTCTTAGCGTCTCCCTGCAAATGACCCATCAACTGCACATCAGTACTCTAGCTAATTTTGTTCCTATTTGCCACTGGAAAGATCCATGCAAATGCTGGTACTACACAGATGCTAGAACTGTGGTTCTTCTCAAATTCAGACACCTTACTAGTAACTTCTGCAGAAATGAGACTTGCTAAGTAACTGGGTGAGCGTGGTGGTGGTTACAGTCAAGTGTCGTCTTTAGCCAGAAAAGAGACAATCTCTGGGCTGAAGGCTCCGGGAAGACTTGGTAAAAGAAGAGTTAATTTTCTGTCTGGCAATAAAAACTAGACTTAAAAGCTATGAGCTGGTTGCATTGAAAAGGTTTTGCTTTATTTTAACTATTTCACACTTTATTACACATGGGTTACACATACAGTCATCAAGAACATTACAAAGCATACAGTAAAAAAAGGGCATGTGGTTTGACACCAAGCTCCTAATATCTTCTAGTTAAGAAGAATAAACATTTACATCATATTAGCTATCACTGTTTGACCAGCCTTAAATCAACCTACTCTTTACCCAAAAGTATGTGAATAGCCAGTATTGTCTTCTTTTAAAGTCAAACTATTTTCTTTGCCATCGCTGCAAGTCCCAGTGCTTAAAAGTCTGCACATGGGAAACACAACTTTGGAAGCCAGTTAAGTGGGAGAGCACTGTAGTTTCTAGCATGTTCTGAGACACAAAAGACTCCATCCTCTCCTTTTGTCAGGAGGTAGTCTCTTGAGTTCACAATAGCAGAAGCCATAGACCACCACACAGTACTTACTCCTCAAAGTGTGATTCTCCAACCACCTACATCAAAACCGATATAAATGGAGATTCACCGGGCCCTATATCAAACCTACCAAATCCAAATCTATAGGGGTGGGACCCAAAGAGCACTAATAATATTTAACATCTACTATGTACCAAGCAGAAACCCTGGTGACGTAGTGGTTAAGAGCTATGG
>NW_004444021.1:11957584-11958734 GCF_000243295.1 Trichechus manatus latirostris | reverse complement strand
AGTCCCAATGTCCTCCTCCACCAGGGGTGCTCTTCCTGTCTCTCTTCAGTAATGCTCACCCACTAATAACACAGTGCTTGGCCCACTCTAGCACCATTCAAATTTCGGGATACTTTAGATATTTAAGGAAAGTAACTAAGAATTAAGGCAGGGACTGCCCTCCAGCCATATGGTGGCAAGGATCAGGCAAATCCCACCCTCTGCATGGTCTCACTTCTCTTCTGCTTCACATTATTACAGCTAATGCTGTAGTTTAAAGAGACTGTTCTACAATTAAAAATACATAAAAGCTAGATACAAACACAAGTACACATATGAAGCGTAGAGTGACTTATCTCAATTGTTCCGTATCCAGAAGCCTGTGATGATAATAATGAAACTGCTTATGGGTCAAAATGTTATTGAATGAGTTTGAGAAGATGCTTTTCCAAACCTTCTCTGCAAATGAGGACTTCTCAAATTTCCTTGACACTAGAGAATCCACTTAAGTACAAAATATTAATATTAATAACTTAAAAAGTTTTTGCTCAAGTCTTATATTATCTCCTTCAAAATCTTTGTCTTCTCAGAAACTGACAACACCTTAAAGGTGCTATATTTCAACTTTAGCAAAGTATTGTGCAATTGCTTAAAATAAAGCATTTAAAAGTATGATCTACTACTGTAAGAGTAAAGTAAAAGACAAGTAATTTGTTCATCATATATTTTACGTTTCTAAATTAACAAGGTAACTTCAGATTACCATGGTGCCAAAAAACAAAGAAACAAAAAGCCCAGCTATCCGAGAAAGTGACAAAGAGGAGGAAGATAAGTTTCTCCACTATGATCTCAACTTTTCAAGAAATTTTGCATCTCTATCTCCACCACTGCCAGCCAGAAGGATTGACATGCGGACAGGGCAGAAAACTGACTCTTCAACTTTGAGCCTCAGACTTTGTGACAGTGGAGGGAATTTTATAGTGTCTCTGTAAGGTGCATTTGTGACCAGTGCTGACAATAGCGCCTGCTCACACAGTCTGCCTTTCCATATACGACATGTAGCTCCCAAGAGCTAGGACAAACATCCGCCAAATGTATTCAACCTCCTATTGGCCCGTATTTCCAATTCTAATAAAATTTAATCTTGCTTTATATATATTATACATACACA
>NW_004444021.1:11953399-11955476 GCF_000243295.1 Trichechus manatus latirostris | reverse complement strand
TCACACCCAAGGAAAATAAGGAATAAAGGAACAAAATGGAGCTCTGAATAACAACAGAGAGTCAGGGCCAAACTGAGCCAAAAGCCAGGTTTTTGATTCCCAAGCCCTGGTGGCAGGCTGCTACTGATAAAACTGCAGTGGGTAAAGCCTGAGAAAATGGCTGGACAATGTGTATAATGGCCTGATGAACCTCAACCCACCCATACATATGGAATAGAGTAGAGAGGAGAGTGATCACCAAAGAGGAAGCCTCCTGCATGAAATTCACAGCAAATCAATCTAAATAAATATTTATATTGACAAAGATGTGAGAAAGAAATACATTCACAGACTATTTGAGGTCAGAGTGTCATTGAGGAGGAAGGGTAATTTGTCAACATCTATGAAAATGTACAATTTTCCTTACACCCCTTGAACCAGCATTTCCCCTGGGAATTTATCCTTATAGACATAGTGGCATAAATACACAAAGACACACTGACAACAATGTTTGCTTCAGTGTTGTTCATAAACAGTGAAAAACTGAAAAATAATCTAAACTGCCATTCACTGTAGTATGGTTAAATAAAATATGGCACATTCATGAAATGAAAACTTGTATAGCTATTAAATAGTATGCCATAGATCTGTAAGTATTAATTTCGAAACATGTCTATGGTATGTTTAGTGGGAAAACATATTAACTTGAGAACGGTATTTTATAATTAAAAAAACAATAAGTAGGAGGGGTGGCTATACTCAAAACACTATGAACAGAGGTAACATTACTTCTGGTGAATGACACAGAGCTCCGATGATGAGGTGGGGGTAGGGTGGGATATTAATTTTTACTCCACTACTAATAAAAAAAAAGAAGATGGTAATAAAAAGACAGGAAAGAAAGAAAAGACCAAAATGAATGTCAGAAGAGACTCTGAAACTTGCTCTTGAACACAGAGTCGCTAAAGCAAGTGGAAGAAATGATGAAGTAAATGAGGAGAACAGAAGACTTTCAAAGAGCAGCTCAAAATGACAAAGAAAAGTATAATGATGAAATATGAAATGACCTAGAGTTAGGAAACCAAAAGGGAAGAACAACACTCAGCATTCCTCAAGGTGAAAGAACTTAAGAAAAAAATACAAGCCTTGAATTGCAACACTGAAGGTTTCTATGGGCAAAATACTGAACAATGTAGGAAACATCAAAAGAAGATGGAAGGAATACACAGAGTCACTGTACAAAAAGAACTGGTTGACGTTCAACCATTTCAGGAGGTAGCACATGATCAAGAACCGATGGTAATGAAGGAAGAAGACCAAGCTACACTGAAGGCAATGGTGAAAAACAAGGCTCCAGGAATTGATGAAAGATCAATTGAGATGTTCCAACAAATGGATGCAATGCTTAAAGTGCTCAGTTACCAATGTCAAGAAATTTGGAAGACAGCTACCTGGTCAACCGACTGGAAGAGATCCACATTTGTACCCATTCCAAAGAAAGGTGATTTGACAGAATGTGGAAATTATGGAACAACATTATTAATGTCACACATAAGTAAAATTTTGCTTAAGATCATTCAAAAACAGTTGCAGCAGTACATTGATAGGGAACTGCCAGAAATTCAAACCGGATTCAGAAAATGACATGGAACAAGGGGTATCATTGCTGATGTCAGATAGATTGTGGTTGAAAGCAGAGAAAACCAATAGATGCTTACCTGCGTTTTATTGACTATGTAAAAGCACTCGACTGTGTGGATCCTAACAACTTATGGATAACATGGCAAAGAATGGGAAGTCCAGAACACTTAATTGTGCTCATGCAGAACCCGTACACAGACCAAGAGGCAGTCCTTCGAACAGAACAAGGAAATACTGCATGGCTTTAAAGTCAGGAAAGGTGTGTGTTCAAGTTGTATCCTTTCACCATACATATTAAATCTGTATGCTGAGCAAATAATCCGAGAAGCTGGATTATATGAAGATGAATGAGGCATCAGGATTGTAGGAAAACTCATTAACAACCTGTGTTATAAAGATGACACAATCTCGCTTGCTGAAAGTGAAGAGGACTTGAAGCACTTACTGATGAAGATCA
>NW_004444021.1:11943620-11951840 GCF_000243295.1 Trichechus manatus latirostris | reverse complement strand
AGAAATTGACAAGCCGGACAGTGTAAGCAGAGGGTGAAGGGGAAATCGCGGGGGCGGGGGTGCGGGCATACAGAAGCTAGGCCCCCATGTAGAACTGCTGTGCACCACTTTGATTATCCAGGTAAGGCTCATTTCTATTCTAATGAACCATCTCATAAAACCAAGGCCAGCAATGGGCCAGACAGGGTGATCACATTCACAGCTGGCCACACCAATCCCCTGCCCAAATCAGGGACCTAACCTACCCAGACTAGGAGACTGATGTATTTTTATCTTTTCACTTTTTCCCTCCACACCAATACATAAGTCATTTCTTTGTCCCTTTTAGGCACCTGATACAGTACTCAGTTTGACGGACACGTGCAAATGAGTGACTTCTGGTAAACAGAGATGGTAGGGTACAAATGTTCCTGAAGCTGGTTGAGAGGATGTTGAACCACAGTACAGAGTGTGGGACCTCAATGAAGAATCTTATTTAGATTCTCCCTTTCAACAAATCTTCTACACTCAAGTGGGTGAGAAGAGACAGATCACTTTACTACCTCTGATTTGTGTAAGTGCCAAGAGAGAGTAACAGCTAAAACACTATGAGGATGAATAGAAGGCAGAGATAATTACCAAGCTGGGCAAAGTGGGGAACCACATAATATAGGCAAAGGCAGCATTTAAGCTGCTCTTGAAGAATGTATGTTGTTGTTAGGTTAGGTGTCTTCAAGTCAGCTCCAATTCATAAAAACCTTAAGTACAACAGAACAAAATGTTGCCCAGTCCTGCATCATCCTCACAATTTTAGCTCCTTATTGCAGCCATTGTGTCAATCTATCTTACTGAAGGCCTCCTCCTTTTTTCGTTGACCCTCTAATTTTACCAGAAGAACGCGTGGATGAATCACAATAAGATGTGATATTCTAAGCTCACGGAACTTGAGTGTCAGGAGAGTATAAGGGTCATTAACGAGGAAATATTACATAGTTTATTTTGGGTGAAAAGCAAAATGTCTGAAGGGAAGTGATAGGAACAAGGTTGAAGAAGAAGGTCTGGGTCCTCACTAGTCAGATTCTTAATGGAGCTTTTTTTTTTTTTAAATATATGAAAAAGGGAAGGTTAAACAGGAGCTGAGCTTCTAGAATATTAATCCAGCAGGAATACACAGAAGGGATTGCTGTAGAAAAAGAGGGAGTCCTCTCACATGAAACAACCTACATGAATGTACTTCTTAAGAGAAAACTTGACAAAACACCTATTAATGGTTAAAAGTCATCCTAGCTCAGTGACAGAATAGTGTCACCAAAGGAAAAAAACAAGTTTCATTTGTTTTTTCAGAAAAGTTTATACAGATATTATATTAACTGAAATGGAAATGTATATGTCTAAGAAAAAGTTAACATCGAGTGGTGTCTGTTACTTGTCATATGGATAATAAAATTTACTACAAGTCTTATGTGAAGGTTTGTTGGGAAAATATTCATTTGAATATTTCGTTTAACATGAGTGGCACCAGAAAAGAGAGCTAGCAAAAATAATCTATGTATTGTATATTTGAAAATGGACATTTCCTTTCCTGCTGCTTTTAAATTACCATTTCATTTTTAAGAAAAATGGATTACAAGATATATTTAAATAAGGGGCTTACTCAATTTTCTTAAGGAAATCTTACCCAGAAAATAATGTTTCCATTAAATAATTTAAAAGAATCAAGAGGAAAAAAAAATCTTTAAACAATTGGGATAAAACACCGATGTTCAAAACTTTTTAAACAGATTTACATATGTAACATAATTTCTATCATTTAAATATCCTCAAAAATATAGAAGATGAAGTTTTAAAGCTCAAAGAAACAGTTTTTTTTTTATTTTGTTGTACTTTAAGTGAAAGTTTACAATTCAAATGAGTCTCTCATACAAAAATTTATACATACATTGTTATGTGACCTTAATTGCTCTCCCTATACTGTGACAGCACACTCCTCCTTTCCACCCGATTTCCCACGTCCATTCAACCAGCTCCTGACCCCTCTTTGCCTTCTCGTCTCACCTCCAGACAGGAGGTGCCCATTTAGTCTCATGCATCTACTTGAGCTAAGAAGCACGCTCTTCACGAGTATTATATTCTGTCCCATAGTCCAGTCTAATCTTTGTCTGAAGAGTTGGCCTCAGCAATGGTTTCAGTTCTGGGTTGACAGAGAGTCTGGGGGCCATGCTTTCTGGGGTTCCTCCACTCTCAGTCAGACCACTGAGCCTGGTCTTTTTACTAGAATTTGAGTTCTGCACCCCACCTTTCTCCTGCTCCATCTGGGACTCTCTCTGTTGTGTTCCCTGTCAGGGTGGTCATTGGTGGTAGCTGGGCACCGTCTAGTTCTTCTTGTCTCAGGATGATGCAGTCTCTGGTTGATGTGGCCCTTTGTGTCTCTTGGGCTGATACTTCCTTTGTGTCTTTGGTGTTCTTCACTCTCTTTTACTCCAGGTGGGTTGGGACTAATTGATACATCTTAGATGACTGCTCACTAGATTTTAAGACCCCAGACACCACTCACCAAAGTAGGATGCAGAACATTTTCAAAGAAACAATTTAATAGTTGCTTATACAATGTTAAAAGAATTCATTCATTCGACAAATGTTCACTAATTGACTACTATGTGGGAGGCACTGTGCTAGGCACTGGAGATCCAGAAGTGAACAAAAGACAGAAACAAGCAGAAGTCCTGTCCTCATTATGTTTATATTCTGGTGGGGAGAAACAAGCCAAAAAAAACGGTAAAATATGTAGTTTGTTAGAGGGTGATAAGTGCTAAGGAGAAAAATAAAGGGGTTTCCTTCATGTTTGAGGTTTTTCCCTTTCTGGACATGAACACAGGAACACTTAGCCACAGGCAGCCATTATGTGACTGCCTAAGAGCAACTATTTTAGAATGAAGCCAACACTGAGGAGAGCTCAGCACAGAGATGGGGAAGAGTACCATACAGCACCTGGAGCCTGCCTTTCTTCTAAACTCCTAATTATGTGAGATAATACATGTCCTTTTTCATTTAACCCATTAAGTGAAGGCTGTCTGTGACTTGCTGCTAAAATATCCTAATAAAATCTCAGCTAATGGCACTGAGACATTCTTACTCATCAATTGTTGACTTCAGAGACGGTTAAGATTATACGAACCACAGATATGGAGCTTAGAAATGAAACCAGATTATTCCTACTATCTTTTTGCAAACTTCTGTAAATAGAATATAAGCCAGAAAATATAGATTTCTCTATCTAGAAGTTCTGAGAAGATAATCTAGCTTCATCCTTCATTTCAGTATAGAAGAGACCAAAGCCCAATATAAGAATTTAGAAGTCCTACATCCTAACTCCCAGAGCTATGTTTTTTCCACCATGTGTCCTAGACAAACACAGTGTTAGCTGAAAGGAAGCTTACAGATCATTTAAGCTAAACTTCTCATTTTGTACATTAAAAATTATGTCAAAAAAAATTTTTTTTGAGATTCTAGGTGGTTAAATTCCTTGCCCAAGGTCAGGGTTTATCAAAAGCAGATTTTGAGTTCTTCTCTCCTAACTACCAATCCTAACTATGCTTCCACAGGCAGCCTCCTGACAGGCTCCAACAGTAATTGCCTATGCAATTAGCTATTAAAGCGCTTTTCTAATATTTCAAAATCTTTCTGGCTAAACTTGTAGACCTAATATCTGTTGCTAAGGGCACACCAAGGAGCAATGAGAATTGCTTTTTTTTTTTTTTTAATGCATTATATTTTAAACAACAAAACCACAACTTAGCAGCTCTGTAAAAACAGAGTGGAAAACCTTACCTTTTCCTCTGTAAAAATGTTCAAGATGCTATGTCAAAAGAAGATTGAGGATGTGCTGTATTTCAATAGAAATTACAATACATTATATACTTCATAGTCAAAAACTCCATTACCTCAAGAAGAAATAATGTAGGGACTAGCCAGATTCATTCCAGTTTACTGAATCTCCCTATATCATACTTTTGCAAGGATTTTCCTCCCTCTAACAAGGAAACGAACTTTGGCCTGAAAGCTCCCTGGAAACTGTTTCTGGCTCTCTTATGCACAGGGGAGCTCATTTCCAGAGAATCGGGCCTCTTCCCCAGGCAGCCTTGCCACAGGTCTGAGTCCAAAGGGATTCCATGGGCCCTGCCACAACTCCAGCACAAGGAGATCAGAGCTTCAGGAATCACTTTCATGTCCACAATGCTTTCTTTTCAAGGATATGATTTGATACACTGTTTTTCTTAACAACTATTATCCTTAAAATTCAGAGCTGTACAAACATCCCTCATACATACAAGGTTAACCTATTGAGACAGAGATAGTTAATTCCCTGTGGCTTAAGAATATCACCGTCAATTAATTTTAATGAATAAAATAATCAAGTCATTAATCAAGTTCCTGATAAAGCTACAAAATTAATCTAAAAATATCAAGATAAATCACTACTTTTAAAATTGAAACTGGCTCTCACTGTGACAAGTATATATGAGTTACATTAAACTGTAAGTATGTACTTTTTAAAGGAAAAAAGAACTGAGCCTAATTGACAAGTGAACCAAAACACTGGAACTAGAAGAGAACTAACATTATTCAGTGTAAATATTTGGTTTACATCAAATTCATATGACCTCTAACCAACCATAATTTGCCTCCATTCTTCAATGAAGAAGATAAGAACTTATGAAGCCATCAAAATTTATCTCATCTAATTAAAACAAATAAACTGAATAACAGCAGAACACTCTTTATGAGCACAATAATAATACCTTGATCCTAATAAAACCAAGTGGGAAAATTTCCATCGCTGTGCAAATTTCTCCAACACAAGCACCATGAGCAGTAAGGCTGCTTGATATTCCTGTGAAAGGCCTGTCATGCCACCTCTTCATTCTTAAGTTCAGACACTCATCCAATTCAAACTTTAACAGAAAAAGGAGGACTCTGGGTTCTAACCATTATCTTCTCTCCATTACATAGAGTGCTCAATGCTAGCTGCTTGTTAACTGTGGTACCAACTTTTGCAACCAACGGTACCAGTTGGGTGTGTGTACACACACTGGTTCTTTTTAGAGAATGATGTCTTATCGCTTCAAAGACTTGTCTAGTGTCTCTGCTTTCTCTAGTTTATGCCAGTTGTTCCTATCCCCTTCTTTTTGCCTTCATTTTCCTAAACTGTATTCCCAAATTACTCTCCAGCACATACTCTCACTGGCTACTTTTGCACAGCTCACTGTTAAGTGAACATTTCTCCCTTAAGCTGGCTTGTTTCAAACCCTCAAAAAGTCTTCACAGGAGTCTCACATAGTACTAAGCACCTGTGGGGATCATTTGACAGGAACAAAGAAAATGAAGTCAGATGCCTTAACGTAACTGCCAAAATGTCAAATAATAGTTTCATAGGATTAAAACAGCATCTTGTGGGAATATATATATACACATATATAAAAGGTGCTAAATTTGGCTAGCACATAACAAACTAAGAATTAGCACTATAATAAGTCAAAAGAACAGAGGGTTGGGTAGACCTGAGTTTTAGACTTTGTCTCTTTGCTAGCTTGTGACCTTGCTCAGGTTTTTCCTCATCTACAACATGAGGATAATAATACTTATATCACAAGGATACTGCCAAGCTTACAGAAGGACATGTGAAACACCCTGCTCAGTGCCCAGCACACAGTGGGTAATCCGTAAAAATCAGTTTCCTCCAGACAGGGAACCCAAGGTTGAGAAGGGACAGTGTTGACATGTCATGGGGTTGTTAACCATTGTCACAGGGTAATATGCATACTAACTGTATATTGAGAAAATATTTGTTCTGCAAACTTTCATCTAAGCTTCCAAAAAAAAAAAAAGAATTATATATGTGAGATCAAATTGACAACAGCAACTCAAAAGGTTTGATGGGAAGCCTAGGGGGCAGTGAGTTGAAGATAATGGTGATGGAATAATTTGGAAAAGGATAGTGAGAGAATAGCAGCACAACTGGAAGAATGTAATCGATGTCATTGAATTGTACACGTAGAAACTTCTGAAATGGTGTAACTTTTGGCTATGCAATTTTCACCAAAAAGAAAGTCCTCCAAGGTAGAGAAGGGAGAGTGTTGACATGTCGTGGGGTTGTTAACCAATGTCATAAAACGATATGTGTACTGACTGTTTAATGAGAAACTATTTGTTCTGTAAACCTTCATCTAAAGTACAATAAAAAATATTTAAAAAAAAAAAAATCAGTTTCATCCTTTCCAGAGCAGGTGTCAGGAACTACCAGGGATATCAGAAGTACCCTCTATTAACCATAATCCATCTTCTAATCCTCCCAGCTCCAATTACTCTACTGCGAAGGCTGATATCCGTATATGTACAATGAAATGCTATAATTCCATCAGAAACTTCTTATGTAAAGGCTGATACAGTTCGTTAAGTCCTGTAACAGAGGCAAGTCAGCAATAATGTCATTTATTCTGATTATGAAAGTAAAATATATTCATTGCAGCAAAGAAAAAATTTAACAGTTTCAAAACGTAAAAAGCAAATAATGAAGATCCATCATAATCCTAGCTGGTATATAACCACCACTTGGTGTCTTTCATTCAAGGTTTTTTTATTCATATGCTATCATGTACATACGTAGTTTGTGTGTGTGTACATGTATGTACTTTCTTACCTCACATTTTAATTTAAACAGACACAGTATCAATGAAAAAGTAAAGGAAAATATCTCAGAATTTTCACAAATGAAATGTTGGTTAAACCTCTCAATGGAGACCTCTTACAGTTTGTCAATATATGAGATTTCATTTGGTGAGTAGTATGATTCATCTTCTATCACAAATGTAAAACCCAATTATTTGTTTGCAGAAAGGGAGAGCAATCAAAGGGCAAGTAAATAAAAGAGAAGAAAGGATAAGGAGAGATGGTGCTGTGGATTATTTCTGTCTTTAAATTCATACAACTCTTCCAGAGCTGTTGTGTTGTTTTACCTTAAAGTCACACCACAAATTTCCCAATTATGTCTTCAAGTCTCCTCCCACCAGCCATTCCCCAGCAAAGCAAAGGATGATAAGGTCCACAGTTAAAAGACAAGAAATTATTTTAATTCCTGTTTTCCTCGCCTATCTAAGTTTTAATATCAAGAGGTTTAGCATTAATTTTATAAACTAATTGGTTATTCCATTGGATATTCGTGGCAGAGCACTAAAGCTTTAAAGAAAAATAAAAAGCATTAATATATTTTTATTTTTAAGGACCATGAACTTTCCAAACTTTATGGCTCAAATGACAATAAGACTTGAGGTCTGCTCATCCCTTGATTCTTGAAAATCACTCTGCCAATCTGCCATCAGAGATAACTATGTCCGCTGTCTTTTTCATCATTTAAAATAAAATAGGGCTTTGAAAGGAAGATAGAGAGAGAGCTGTTAAACTAGAAAAGATAGGAGAAGAAAACAAAATTTTAGCCTGAAAGGCTGACAGCTGCCAGTGACAGTGATAAGGTAGTAAGACAGCCAGTCCTTCTTTGAAGGAAAATAGATGCAGCCTGTCCTCTGAAGCACATTATTTCTAGTTTCTTGTCCACCCATCCAAAGTTTAAATGACAGCCTAACTCTCACTCTTCATTATTTTTATACCTTTTCCAGATGTCTACACAGTAGGCATACAATAAATGTTTGCTGTATTGAACTGAATGCCCCAGCAAGCAAACCTGTGTGTAATCACCATAATGCTAAGAAACAATTTCAAAAAGGAAAACATTTCACTATTCACAACCATTGAATAACACATATCACTGCGGTTCTCAATGAAAATCATACATAAAACTCTACTATCGGTAATAAGTTACATTCCACTAAAACCAATGAAAGATATACTAGAAGTGAAGTTAAGCACAGCATTCAATGATGTCATTTGGAAGAAGTCTGAAAAATGACCAGAAAATACACTTATTTGTTGCTTATATGTAATCTATTGTTTCTACAGGACCTTTGTAAGACTCCTCAGGCTCAAATCTGCCACGTATTCCAAATCTTGAGAAACACAGTACAGCAAGTAGAGACCATTAAAGTAGTATATCAGATTACTTCTAGGGGAAAGAACAGATGGGAGTAGGAGGAAGTAAGCAAACGGGCTTCCCTGCTTTACAACCTTTGTCACAAGAAAGCTATCTTGCTGTGAATTCCAACTAGACTGGAACAGCAAGACTGTTCATTA
>NW_004444021.1:11941387-11942852 GCF_000243295.1 Trichechus manatus latirostris | reverse complement strand
CTAGCTCCTTCTGTAATCTGTAATGGCTCTCAAACTGTACTCGAACATACTGAGCATATCATTCTACTGTCTCGAATTTTACTTTATTCATGACTTACCTACCTACTGCTGGCGTCAAGTCGATTCCAAATCATAGCAACCCTACAGGACAGAGTAGAACTGCCCCACAGGGTTTCCAAAGAGCAGCTGGTGGATTTGAACTGCCAACCTTTTGGTTAGCAGGCGAGCTGTTAATCACTGTACCACCAAGGCTCCTTATTCTTGAATAATGCTAAAATATATATACATTTTGCAGAAGTGTAGCATATCCAAAAACAAACTTTCCACGACATAGAGGCTTTCTCTCACATAAACTTTGCACTTGATCACAATGTCCAGGAAAAGTCATTGTTGTACAATCCAAAAGGTCCAGTTATTTCATTAAACTCTAGAAGTGAGTCTTAATCTGGGGACCATAGACAAGCACCAAGCATCCAATAAACCCCTGAAATGTGTGCTAATTTTTAAGATTTTGCATTTTCCTGAGGGAGGAGGATTGATTGCTTATGTCTAATTTTCAAAGGAGTCTACCTGTTATTTAGTGACTGTAAACAATATCCATTGGAGAAACACTACAAATGAATGTATAAACAAATAAATAAACAGATCAAGAAGTGTGTGTGTGCACATGTGGCACAGCTTGGTAGGAAGTCAGAGACAGGCAGGAAGAGTAGAAAAGGGAAGCAGGCAGTAATAGTGGAAGTACTTGCAGAATGACAGTATCACTTCACATTTATACACTTATTTACTGTTAACACTTTTTCATTATCATTGTCTTGTGTACAGTCTTGCATATAGGATGGCTCTGCCATCCACTGCTCCTGTCAAGGGCAAACAATCATCTATCATTTGACTTCCTTCAGCACTTACCTGTTTTCTCTTGCAAGTGAACTTCTTCCCTTCCTATTAGCTCATTCTCATCAACTACACTCTAGCATTATCTTAAAAAGTTCTCTCTTGACCTCAAGTTCTCCACCCATCACTGCCACTCTTAACAATCACTTCTCAATTACTCTTCAGAGGGATGCCAATACTCACTAACTCCTCACGTCCTGCTTGTTTCAGAAACCCAAAAACCCACTGCCATCAAGTCGATTTCAACTCATAGTGACCCTACAGAGCAGAGTAGAGCTGCCCCATAGGGTTTCCAAGGCTGTAAATCCTTACAGGAGCAGACTACCTCATCTTTCTCCCACAGAGCAGCTGGTGGGTTCAAAATGCCGACCTTCAGGTTAGCAGCCAAGAGCTTTCACCACTGCGTCACCTAATCTGGTGTCCATCTCTTTCACGCTTTCTAGTCATTTTCTGTCTCTAAAAACATCTGATAAATTTGGCTACTCCTTCCTTCCTGAATCCCCCTAGCTCACTTCTAAAACACCTTTGCTGCCTTCTCCTCCTCTTCTGACATATTTAAGCACTGGATCTG
>NW_004444021.1:11939392-11940715 GCF_000243295.1 Trichechus manatus latirostris | reverse complement strand
GATTGACTTAAAACACAACCCAGTCTTGTAGATTGAGTCCTGCCTCATTAACATAACTGCAGCTAATCCTGTCTCATTAGCATCATAGAGACAGAATTTACAACACACAGGAAAATCACATCAGGTGACAAAATGGTGGACAATCACTCAATACTGGGAATCATGTCCCAGCCAAGTTGACATACATTTTGGGGGACACAATTCAATCCATGATGACACTATTACCCTAATTTATAATACCAACATCTTTCTTCTCAGTTTACTAAAAATCCAAACACAAGGTGTCATACCACCCCCTTGCAAAGAAACAAGCAAATAAACCTCCAGTTGCTTCCCCATTGCACTCATAATTTTTTAAAAACTCAAAAAGCCTTTTATAAACAAGGCTCTACTTCACCTAGTATCTGTCTACCTTTCTAAACTCAACTCCTCCACTCCCTACTCAGTCTTTACATTCCAGCTTTACTTGCTTTTTACTTTTTTTCAAATAAATCCTGATATATTCACATTGTTTCAACAAACTGAACTTGTGTGATAATCATGGTTTTGTTCTCAGACAACACCTATTAGCATTGTTGATTAATATCCTTTTCAAAGAAATTTCTGGGAAATTATATTAATTACATATGCTTAATGAGATATGCAAAATAGAGCTATAATTTCCTCTAATTGATTCCATCTTACTTTCAGATTTGCCAGAAGAATGAACAAATCTGTCTTGGAGGAAATACAGCCAGAATACTTCTTAGAAGCAGGGATGGTAAGACTTCCTCTCACATACTTTGGACATGTTATCAGGAGGGATCAGTCCCTGGAGAAGGACATCATGCGTGGTAGAGTAGAAGGTCAGTGCAAAAGAGAAAGACCCTCAATGAGATGGACTGACACAGTGGCTGCAACAATGGGCTCAAGCATAACGATTGTGAGGATGGAGCAGGACCGGGCAGCGCAGTGTTTCGTTCTGTTGTACACAGGGTTGCTATGAGTTGGAAGTGACTCAACAGTACCTTTAACAACAACAACAACAGTCAGTCTATCTGGTTCTTTTCTATTCAAACTCTCTAACTCAAAGATACCCAACCCTAGCTGTCTTATCTAGACTCACCTCCATTCACATCAATCAAACAAACAAAAACTAACTCCATTACATTCATGCCATTCATGTTTATTTTCTAAATAGACACAAGCTTCTTCATAGCAGAAACTATACCTTATAATTGTTGTTTCCTCCAGAGAAGTGGTTTTAAACATGAAAGTACATCAAAATCCTTGAGAACTTAAAAACAGAGATTCGTACACCTTGGCCTCAAAGATTCTAATTCC
>NW_004444021.1:11935812-11938021 GCF_000243295.1 Trichechus manatus latirostris | reverse complement strand
TGAGAAACAAGGGAATTTAAAACCAGAAACTGAAATGTCTCACAGAGATATGAACCCAAATCAGTCCATCATTCATTTAGTAATATTTATCCAGTGCTTGCTACATGTCAAGCACTAGACACATAGTCTTAAATCAGATAGGCAAGGCTCCTGCTCCATTGGGCTTGCATTCTAACGAAGGAGCCATTCATTCATTTATTCAACAATTCATTCACTTTTTCATCAAGTATTTTTTGAATACTTACTAATGCCAGGACCTCTTCTAATTGCTAGAAATACAACAACAAACAAATCATTATTCAGGATAATGTTGGCTATTGGTAAGTACCATGAATATAAATTAACCAGTGAAGCGAACACCAAGTGACAGGGATTCAGAGTAAGGTTAAGTGTGTTGGGCAGGTAGGGGACATTAAATCAGAAAGGGAGGTCAAATGCATTCCCTGAATACACATCTGAGAAGGTGATCTTTGAGCAGAGATCTAATTGAAGCAAGAAAGATGGGAATGCTAATATCCAAGAGTAGAGAACAGCAGGAAGAAGCACAGTAAGTGCAAAGGTCCTGAGGTAGAACCTCATGTGTGCTGTGCAGTCACTGAACAACAAAGAGGCCAATCTGGCTGAAGAAACAGATAGGAAACAAGGTTGGAGAGAAGACAGGATCTAGAACATGTAGGTGAAGAATTTGGAATTTTAGTTTAGTATGAATGAAGTCATTGGAGAGCTGATAGTGTTAGAATAGTAATCTGGTGTATGTGTTAAAATCATGCCAACTGCTATATGGAACATGAACTGTAGCGGGGGCAAGTTTGGGAGCAAGAAGACCAGTGGAGGCTGTTTAACAGTAAAGCGCATGTTAGAAATAATGGCAGTCAAGGAAGTGGTAAGAAGTTTTTAGACTCCAGATATATTCTGCAGGTGGAGCCAATAGAATGTACTGATGGACTAGATACAGGGCTAAGAGAAGGAAGAAAGTCAGTTCTAATAACCTAGTCTAAAAATTGTTCTTCATAGTTAAACTTCTGTGAATAATTAAACTTCTGTGAAAAGCCTTTAGTTGTATTTGAAACTCTTTTTGGCACTTACAATATACATTTGGATACAATATGAATTTCACAAGAGAGCTCAAATACCTAAATTCTAATGAATGTTATTTCTTTACCTTTGCTTAATAAATACAACTCATAGTCATTGCCCAGTCAGTGAGTCATTCAACAATTAGATGCGTTTCTCCATCAGAAACTGGATCAGACTTTAGCTACAGACAGAGAGAGATGTGCAGAATATACAGAATTCAACAGTACTAGATTAAAATAGCTTTAAAAGTTCTCACCTAACCATACAGGAAAAATACAAAAAAAAAAATATAGGATTCAAGAAGAGGTGATGAGATTAGTTGAAGGAAGTTAACTGCCTATTGATTTGGAGGATAACAGATTCAAATGAGATAAAAGAATTACTTAAGAGATTCAGAGTCCCCCAGTTGTGATCTTGACAATACAAAATGGTGCAGCATGTCACTGGGTGGCTGAGGGAGAATTCCCATGGATGCCAGTGGCAGCCTTCCATGACGTCTGAGCTCTGTGGCTGATAAGTTACCTAACTCACTGTACATAACAAGCCTACTCTTCCTGGGATGATAACTCTAAATCACTCTGGGTGACAAGAACTCTGGGAATGTTGAATTTTAAATACAGATATAATGGTTAAATCAATCCCACGGTATGAATATCTTGATGTTAAGCTTAGGAATCAATGTGTAATCATTTGGACAAGGTTCAATATTTAGTTGATAAAGTGTTTATTACCTGTAAGATAGTTTGATATATTAACAGATTATGTGTAAGAGTTTCAGTTTTATTTATCTTAAAGTTGTGTTTTTTTAAATTTTTATTGTAGTAAAATATATATAACCAAGAAGTTGCCATTTCAAACATTTTTATGTGTGCAATTCAGTGACATTAATTATACTCAGCATTTTGTGCAACCATTAAACCTGTGATTTTAAATTGAAAGGCAAAAGAGAATTTTATTAGGTTCCTACCAAAGCTGGAAGGCTTAGGATGAACTGTATTTATAAATTTAGTTTTATTAGGTTAATAAGAACAGTTGATAAGAGTACTTGGGGAAGTTTTGGTTGTTATATCTGGCATTTAAAACACTTAAAAAGAAAAGTAAATATATTAAATTTATAAATGTGGTTTAAAAA
>NW_004444021.1:11931906-11933951 GCF_000243295.1 Trichechus manatus latirostris | reverse complement strand
GCTGGTGTATTGTAAAAATTATAACCAATGGCACAGAACAATTTGTATAAAAATTGTTAAAGGGGAACCTAATTTGCTATGTAATCTTTCACCTAAAACACAATAAAATATTATTTAAAAAAAATTCACTCAAATCCAGTGGACTAATATCCTACAAAGCTTTTCAGTTACAAAATTACAGCATTTAAGAGCTTTCCCTTAAGTTACTGGAGTTTGAACTCACAGTTACATACAATTCACTCCAACAGCTGGAATTAATTGGCATCCTTGCTCACTTTTTCTGGAAGGAATTCTTCTAAGATAACTATAATTGCAAAAGCAATTTCTTGACATTTCTATCCAGATGACTAATCAAGTCTTTAAACAATAAACTGCTAAGAGTTTTGAGAAACACAGGCATAACTACCACACTCTATAAGGTCTTTTTATGTTAATCTACCTTCAAAGGATCCTTTCCAAAACATGAATAATATTTTTAAACAATGATAAATAAATTTCTGATGCAGAAACCCTGTCAATCAGAATTAGTCTGATTAGAAAAGCAGCTTATTAAAAATATTTAACATTTATTTCCCAAATCCCTATCACCCAAATCATACTACCTGAAAAATTCTGTTAGTAAGAACTATATCTGAAAAAAAAAAAAAAAACTACATTTGTATATTGAACTACATTAAAAAAAGAAGAAAGCTATCCAAAGGTTGTATACAAATGTCTCTACTACATGTACCACAGCAAGAAAGGCACCACCAGGGCAATGATTGTTATTAACATGAAATAAACGTTTTGCTAGCTCTGAAGAAATCCAGGAGTTTTTTAATTTAATTTAAAAAAATAATTATACAATGACTTTAGTGGTTTCCATAAAGCATTTTGCTTAAAGAGATGATTTACAAATGACTAAAATGTGGCCATTATATCTCATTTATATAAAACTTTTATTGGAAGGCCCTATGGAGTCTTTTCTAAATCTCGACTGCTAAATTGGAGTCATCCTCCATTAAATTAGCAATCTCCAGCCAAAGTCAGATGCTTACTTACATATAAACATCATCACAGACCCACAGATGGCTACATTTCAGTTGGTGAATAGAAATACAGTCTCTGTCTCTCAGCTACACTGTGAAACTCAAGAGTCTCTTTAGCTATGTACATAATCCTATTTTTTATGAATAGACCTCAAGTGATTCAGATGTTAATTTGTCCACGAATTCTAAACTGAAGCCAAAATTTCAACAGTGTAGGCTGTATAACTAAAGGTAACCTTTCATGATTTCCTGAGGAGAATTTTAATTGCTTGTTTGAGACAAGAAGGACATAAACTGCAAATCTACCAAAACAACATAATCAGCAAATATCTGAAATATTGCCAGCAAGGGGCAGTCCCATCCTGTGACCATCTGATTCCAAGTGACTGCTATCTCTTTCTGTTATTATTATTATCATATTATTATTATTTTTATTGCTATTATCATCAATGCGTCTCTTATTCACATTATTATCAACAACTATTTTGTAGCACTTAATAATTTCATAGACCCAGCTTGACGATTACAACAGCCCCATGGAGCAAAATGGCAAAGTATATTATATCTAGACCTTCTTTAAAGATATTTTAAAGAAACAGAGACTCAGTTCCCGAGGGTAACTTGTGCAGGGCCTCACAGCAACCAGCAAGTGGCAAAAGTTTAAAACCAGCTCCACATCCCCATTCTTTTCACTGTACCAAACTACTTTTTATTAATTACTATTCTGCTGGGATTTAAGAGAAAAGAAGTAGAAATATTCATTCTCCAACTGACTCATAGCTCCCGAGAGAGCAATCATTGCCAAACCTATTTTGGTATTATCCCCTAGGAGCACCATGTAAACTCCTGGGATGATGCAGGCACTACAAGAGCTTTGGGCACAGACACCTAACCCCACTCCTTCACTAATCATGTGGCTCTGGGCAAATCACATCACTTCCCTAAAGCTTTGGTTTTCTCACCTAATATGGTTATTACAGAGCATAGGAAAGTCCTGCAGAAGATGAAATCAGGGCC
>NW_004444021.1:11929379-11931196 GCF_000243295.1 Trichechus manatus latirostris | reverse complement strand
TCAAGTCGATTCCAACTCATAGCAACCATATATGACAGAGAAGAACTGCCCCATAGGGTTTCCAAGGCTGTAATCTATACGGCGGCAGATAACCAGGTCTTTTCTTCCGCAGAACCTCTTGATGGCTTGAACCCCTAACCTTCTGAGTAGCAGCCATTGCACCACGAGGTTTCCTTAGAATTATTGTAGGTTGTCTGAATTTCAAAGCTAAAGCAGTCAAGCCTAGAGACACGTCCTGGAAAATTGGCATAAAGAGGTAGCAAATAGTACCACAAAAAGCAGATGAACTTTCAGGAGGAGGGGGGATCAAGGCCATGGATTTGTGGGATGCCACAAGAAGCAGAAAGAGAAGACATTCTCGAGAAGAGCGGGTCTTCAAGGTTTCAGATTTAGAAAATAACAACACAGGATACCCAGTTAAATACTGCATAGTCATACTAAAAAAAAATTCATTGTTTACCTGAAATTCAAATTTAACTGAGCATCCTAGGAACCTGGAATATAAAAAAGCAGAAAGAAACTCAGGAATGTGTGGCACAACAGAAACTAAGGGAGGAGGCAATTCTTCAACAGTGACAGCAAAGGGTGTTCAATTACAAAATGGTGTGAAGGATGATCAAAGTTTTGAAAAGGTAATAACTTTTTGCTAAGTGGAAGTCAGCGGTAATAATCTTTTTAAGGGAAACATCCCAATTTTTATTTGAAAAATTGTATATAAAAATGAATTGATTCCTATGTTAGAATTACTCTGTGTGTGCTTTCTTAATTTGATTTCTGACTGAATTATTCTTTTAACAAAATTTTCTCAAAAGGGAGACTCCCATTGGCCTTTAAGAGAAAGGACAAACGTTCCATATTAGAAATCCTCCTCTTCCTACTTCTGGAAAGTTAACATTCCTCACAGAACTGGAAGTTCTCAAAACTGGTTTTCCATGTTAATACACGCACTTTAAATGACCATTTAAAACCTTAAAAGAAATGCTTTCTCTTGCTTTTCAAAAAGCTACCAATTGCTTAGAGTGATTCCATGAACTCAAGGGACCGACAGCAATTAAAAACAAGACAGTATCCTACATGTTTATTTCCATGGGGGAGGGAAGCAATCTCTGGTCACCAGGAAAATGCAAAACACAAACTGCACTTATTAAACATGAGTTATTTTTAAAATAAGCATTTAATTTGCAGGAATGCATTGGTATATACATCCAAGCGCATGTATCCAGAAAGGACTGTATAATAGAAATATTAGCATTAAAGAAAGGTTGTTAGATACCCTCTGGGTCACAAATGCATAGCAAATCATTTCAGGTCCTACCTTGTAAACAAAGAAAAATAAACATTCTTCATTAGGTTCAAAAATCTCAATTCTTGAGTGCCATATCAAATTTGCTTTTGCATTATACTTCATATCTGAAACATAAAAGGCCATATACTGCCCTCGAATGACACATAAAGCTTTTACTAACAACTCTATCCACAGACAAAAGCAATGTATCACTTATACTTAAGGATTTGCTTAGATGCTTTATGAAACCCAAAAGCAATACACAGGTTTATCAACTCATTTAAATAATATGCCTATAAATTTCTATGGTCATATTTTTGCTCCAAGAACAGCAATATATGTAGTAATTTGGCACCAAATGAAAAGTCTGGGTAATAAAATATGTTTTATACACACACGTGTGTGTGCAAAAAAAACATGTATATCTATGTATACACATATGTATGTATGTACATATGCTATTTCTTTTTTGTGGGTTTTAAGATTTTGTTTTTCTCAAAACATTTTAGATTGAATTTTTTATTTAAAAAAA
>NW_004444021.1:11918721-11920854 GCF_000243295.1 Trichechus manatus latirostris | reverse complement strand
ACAGCACAATTTGAAGAGCGTAGTCAGTGTCACTGAACTGTGCATGTAGAAATTGCTGAAATGGTGTATCTTTGGCTATGTGTATTTTCACTAAAAAAAAAAGGTTGAGAAGTTAGAGGGTTGATAGGTTGTGGGGTTGTTAACCAATGTCATAAAAGAACATGTGTACTTCTGTTTCATGGGAAACTATTGGTTCTGTAAGCCTTCACCTGAAGTACAACAGAAAAAATAAACAGATAAAAAATAAAAATAAAAAAATTTAAATAAAAAGGAGGTCCACTGTGGAAACAAAAATAAAATAAGTGAGTTGACATGGAAAAAAAAAAAAAAAACATGGCAGGCTCAATGTCAGTAATTTTTCCATCTCATGCATAAACTTCAAAGTTGAGGGAAAATTATTCCTGATAAATTGTTTACTATCACCCCTCTGCTCAGAATATTTTTATAACTTTATTTTTAATGGCTTAGTTTGATTTAGCTCCCTGATAGAACACTTTAAAGAATATTTTCTTTTGCACTAATTATTCCACTATGTTCTGTTTCAATAAGTTCTGCTATATTAACTATCTTATGAAATAGTAGGATGATGTGTAGTATTTGGTTAATCTATTTTTCCAAGATTTAACCGGGTTATGGCTGAATCTCTGCCAGGCAAGTTTTGATTATTTTCATAGTTCTGTTAGAGAGGACTGTATGTGTTAGGCTAAGAAAGGAAAACTGGAGCTGAAGTTACAGTACTGGTCTGCAGTTATGGTCCAAAGAAGTAATAAGCCACTTAATGGTTAAGTGTTTATCTCCATGATCCTGCCTTTGGGAACCAGAACATGTAGTGTTAAGAACCGGGCTTTAGAGTCAGATGGGTCTAGGTTTGAATTCATCTGGCAATCAATTCTTTGGGTTTACAACATGCTGATTAGAATGGGGAGGTGGTGGGAGTTATTGCTTCCCTTAACCACCAACAACCATCAGCAATATTTCGGAAGTATTAACATAAGAAGGGCAGAAGGAAAGACCTACTCCGGATCGAAATACACTCTGGAGCTCTTTAAGAGAGTAGCGATGTTTAACTGCTTCCCATAAGACTTACAATCTTTATAGTTTAATTAAAGGCACTTAGAAATCAACATCACAACCATTTATTAAATGACTATTGTACATTTAGAACTTTTAAACAGTATAACTGGGTCACCTTATTTAAACAAACTCACCAGTCCTGCTGCTTATCATGGAAACTAGATCAAATCTCTGGCAAAAAAAGATATCCCAAAAGAAAAACTAATCTGGTCTCTATCAAGAAAATTTTATAATCATAACTACTTCTCTGAAACCAAGTTGTCATAATTAAAGCTGATCCCTGCTGCTGGTTCCTGCCCAGACTAGCCCTAAACTTTAGGACAGAAGGAAGGAGTATCAGCTCACAGATGACAGGACCAGGACCACTGCCAAGTTCTTGCTTATCATTTCCTTTAATGCTTTTTCTTGGGCCCCGTTCAAATTGTTTGGGCTTTGAAAAAATCATCTTATCAATTCAATTCTTATGATTATACCCAGGAACTTGACTAAGATGGCACGTGTCCAAAAAATATAAATGTCCTATATTAAAATTTTCTTTAACTTTCTACTTTTAATCTTTTCCCACAATATATTATCTGGTATATTTTTTCCCACATATGCTATTAATTTGCTTAAAAAAAAAAATTAAGAGGCATTATTTGATGGTCTTTTGAAGAGTCCCAGTACATCTCAAAACATCAGAAGAGAAGGAGAAATATAGAGAAACCTGACTGACATATTTTTTTGGCACTTCACTTCAAAGTCAGATTGAATCTGTCAGAGCTCCATTTTATAGATGCAATTCACTGCCAGGTCTTTGGCCATCTTCTCCACAGTGATGATCCCCACGGCTTTCAATCCAGGCCTGAACAATCCTGATCTGGGTAATTCAAATCTACTCAATATTTCTCTCTAGGGCTCAGTTTATTCTTTTGTAAAATGAAGGAACAAGATTACATAATCACTAAAACTCTTCTCAGCTCTAAAATCTTATCATTCATGATTTCTCCTGGGATAAATGACTTTTACCACAAGTTCAATGTATGTAGCATCAGCTCAATCACTTTGACCCTAAACCTG
>NW_004444021.1:11916472-11918447 GCF_000243295.1 Trichechus manatus latirostris | reverse complement strand
AAAATTAAATAAAGGTCCTAGAAACTAAGACAGAACAATACCCAGATCATCTTTTTAGCAGAATAACAATGAACACAAGAACAGCAACATTATGTTCATTAGAAAACATTTAAGAGCAACTCACACACACAAATCCCTCTATACCAGCCAAATTAGCATGGGGGTAGGGGGGAAGGAATGATACTTCCTTCCTCAGCCAACTACCCTAGGAGGCATACCCTTCTCTGTTCATGGCTCCTTATTTTAATCCTACCTACCTGCTAAGGCTCGGCCCAAATCCCATTTCTTCTATAACTACACCAGCTATTTCTTTTTCTTTTAACTCAGAAAATACTGTGGACCTTTCCATTTCTACTTGAAACCTGTGAAAACACTAACTAGAATTTGGGTTAGTTTCATTTTGGTGGCAGTAGGGGAAGAGTTTGGATATGCCTGGTTTTGGTGCTTGCTCCCCACCACAACCCTCAGAATTAGCTTTATAAAATAAAGCATTCATTGTGGGTCTTATATAGAAGATACAGAGAATATAAAAATGAGCAAGATATCATCTAAGCCCCAAAAAGTTATGAATAGTTTACAATTGAACACGACTAACTGCATTAGGAAGTATAATGTAGTAAGTGCTAAAAGATGAGTATATAAGATTAAAAAAAAGAAAAAACAGCACGAAAGGGGAAAATTATTTCTAGGAAGGCTAGAAAGGTTTCATGGAAGAGGTAGCACTTTAACTGGGCTTTGAAAAATGGTCAAGATTTTACGGACAGAGATTGAGGGAAGAAAATTCTAGGCTTATAAAGTGAGCCCAGGCAAGAAATCAGAAAGCAAAGTTGGGAGGAGCCGGGAAGACTCAGGCTTGAGAACGACCAGAGACGTTTCTTCCTCAAAGATGCGGCGTTCTTTGTCAACTTCTACACTATGGAGTCATAAAAGTTCAACCTGTCAAATGTCACTTACAATCAGCTTCTTGACTGCATGAGTTATACAAAGATTATTTTTGCTAATATTGTGTTATTTTACTTCACAGAACAAATAGTATGTTGTGACTAAAGCTGTTTGTTAAAAACTGAGAGAAATTACATACAGCTTCAATAGGTTCTTTAGTGCAACCACATAGGCTATCTCTTTCCTTCATCCAAGTGGTTACCCAAACCAAACCTACTGCCATCAATTCCAACTCACAGCAACCCTGTAGGACAGAGTAGAACTGCCCCATAGGGTTTCCAAGGCTATAATCTTTAACGGAAGCGGATTGCCACATCCTTCTTCCACAGAGCAGCTGGTAGGTTCCAAGTGCCAACCGTTTGAGTGCTTTAACCACGGCACCACCAAGGTTCCTTATCAAAGTGGTTATGGCAGGTCAATTCAGCACATGATGGGTGTTCCTACTCCTTGTTTTCTTTTCTTCTGGAAGGATGAAGGTAAACTATAACATCCCTGATGTCAACACTATGAGCTAGAGTACCTGATTTCTGACAGGTGAACAGGAATGATGATTTTTCAAAAAGCGCTGAAGTTAAACGTGACCTGTGTTTCCTGTAAAGGCATGACAGGCTGGGTAGCACCAATAGGAACAGTCAAAACCTTCCAACTATCTGACTGCAACCTTGCTCAAGTGTCATCTCTTTAAAGGGTCTGATCTACCAATAGTTTCCATCTCTCTCTTTCCCCTCAATAAACTTTCTTAATTATAGTTGTATAATTCAATTGATAACATGCTTATCTTTCTCCACCAATAAATTTTAAGATCTTTGACAATGGGAGGTATTAGCTCTTCCATTCAACAAAATAAGTTTTATCTCTGATACTAAAAGTAACAAATTTACTCCAAAGAATTCTGAAGAAAGAGAAATGGACAAAGAGATTAAATCAATTGTAACACATTAATTTTCTTCTTTTTTGGCTAAGCATATAAATACAGATTTTAATAAAATTAGGAGAAAATTTGGTAGAGGTACAATTTACAAAACATATACTC
>NW_004444021.1:11915106-11916372 GCF_000243295.1 Trichechus manatus latirostris | reverse complement strand
TCAAATGCATTTCTGTGGATTTAAAAAAAAAAAAAAAAAAAAACCACCCTCTGTGAGACAGCCTGGGATTGTAATCAAAATTTAAAACACTTTGCCTTTGAGTAAGTGCATCTGAACTCCCAATAACCAATTTACAGAATTGAGGAAGTAAAGCTTTGTCATTTCACATCTACTTAGCAGCCTTGGGGGCCTTCATTATACCAGTTCTCCTTGCTTCCAATCCCAGACTAACCACCAATGCATCAATCGTATTCGCTGCCTTGAAAGACTTCATCTATCTGCACATAAGACACAGCTCATGGGCTGTTCAATCATCCAGGAGGAATGCTACTTTTCTTAAACAAAACAAAAACAAAAGCAAATGAACAACAGAAACAAAAGAGAGCCAATTTAAATAAATCAAAACCAACTCATGACTTCTAGGAAGATAGCCGCATGAGCAGGTCTAAGATCTTGAACCTCCCCACACAAACACTAAGGAAACCAACTAGAAATCATTGTATCATAGAATATTGCATGATCCCACTTAGATGAAATATCTAGAATTGGTAGATGTATAGAGACCAAAGTTTATTAGCAGTTACCAGGGGTGGGAAGAAGGGGGAGGCAGTGGGGGCACAGTGGTAATTGCCTAGGGGCACTGAGTTTCTATTAAGGTTGACAGAAACATTTTGAAATTGATAGTGGCAATAGTAGAACAACAAGATGAATGTGATTAATGATACTGAATTGTACATGTAAAAAAAATGATGAAATTGACAAAAGGTTTTGTTATATATATTAGAACCACAATAAAAATAATTAAAGACCAAAAGTAAAAAAACAAAAAAACTCACCTTGGAGAAAGTTAACTCATTCTTTCATTTGTTTATTATCAATATGTAATATGAATATATAAGCTTGGCAAAAAGAAAATAGAGTGTGATCAAAACAACTATATGACATATTTTCTCCTAAGCTTTCCAAAGATGCCAGTCCACTACAAATCTGTCTGTGAAATAGAGAGGAATACAAAACACCAAAACTCATTGCCATCAACACCCCAAATATGAAATGCAAAAATGAAACTTATGTTAATTAATTGAATTAGATATCAAATCTAACATTCCATCTTCCAAAACAATTATATCAGATAGCTACGAGGGAAAGATGTTATGCTTAATAAAAAAACAACAAAAATAAATACAGGGGCTATAACATAAATAGAAAAATGTGATTAAGTCAAATATCAGTCAAATACTAAAATTTTTAATAGCTCACTTAAAA
>NW_004444021.1:11912754-11915006 GCF_000243295.1 Trichechus manatus latirostris | reverse complement strand
CCACAATCCAGTATGGGCATATTTTCATCATACCATAGAGTTTCTTTGTGACAGCTTGTAGTCAATCCCCACTCCCAACTCCAGCCCCAGGCAAGCAATAACCAGCTTTCTGTCTTTATATAGATTTGCCTTTTTGGGAAATTTCATGTATATACAACCAGCGTTATTCCACTTAACATAATGTTTGTGAGGTTGAACCATGTCATCATAGGTTACTGGTAGTTAGTTCTTACTGCTGAATACTATTCCACTGTTTGTATATACCATATTTTGTTTTTATTTTTCAGTTCAACAGCTAATAAACATTTAGATTGTTTCCTGTTTGGGGTGATTATGAATAACGAATGTTAAGAATATCCCTGCACACATCTTTGTGTGGAAGTATGTTTTCATTTCTCTTGGGTAGATGATGATACCTAGGAGTGAAGTTGTTGGGATGTATGATAATTTAATATTTAATTTTCTTTTAAAAAAACTGTCAAACTGCTTTCTAAAGCAGCTATACCATATTGCATTCCCACCAACAACGTATGAGGGTTCCAGTTACTCCATATCCTTACTAACACTTGGTATTGTCAGTCTTTTTCATTACAGCCATTGTATCAGGTATGTAGTGATATTGATTGTGGTTTTAATTTGCATTTCTTTCACAACTAATGACACCGTGCATCACTGAATGTGTTGATTAGTCATTGGTATATCTTCTTTGGTGAAACATCTATTCAAATCATTTACTCAATTTAAAATTTTCTTCCTTCCCCCTCTGAGTTATTATTCTCATATATACTGCATCTATATATGTTTTGGAGCCCTAGTGACATAGTGGTTAAGAGCTCGACTGCTAACCAAAAGGTCAGCAGTTCGAATCCACCAGCTGCTCCTTGGAAACCTTATAGGGCAGTTCTACTCTGTCCTATAAGGTTACTATGAGTTGGAATTGACAGCAACAGGTTTGAGTTTTTGTTTGTTTGTTTGTTTGTTTATATATGTTTTAAATTCAACCATATAGTGCTAAAATAATCGCTTTACACAATCCTATGTCTTTTTACAAATTAAGAGAAAAAAGAAAAAAAATACATTTATAGAGTCCATATTTACCATTGCTGGTGTTTGTCATCTTTTTCCTCTGGAAATCAGTTACTACTTCAATTTCAGTCTGAAGGACTTCCTTTAGCATTTCTTGTGAGACATTTTTGGTAGAAATGAATTCTCTTGGTCTTTGCTGATCTGGAAGGGTCTTTAGCCTTCATTTTTGTAGGATATTTTTGTTGGCTATAGAATTCTTAGTTGACAGGTTTTTGTTGTTGTTGTTTTGTTTTAAGCAGTTCAAAAATGTCATTACATTATTTTGTCATCTCCAGTGGTTCCAAAGTCCGCTCTTAAACACAATTGTTCTCCTGTATTTAATGAAGTATTTTCGGTAGTGCTTTCAAGACTTTCACTTTGTCTTTGGCTTTCAATAGTTTGACAATGATAGGTATAGATCTCTTTTATGTTTCTCCTATCTGCAGTTCATTGATCTTCTTCACTTAACAGATTAATCTTGTTTTTCTTCAAAGTTAGTAAGTTTTTGGAAATGTTTTTTCAAAATTCTCTCCTTTCCTTGTTTCTCCTCTCCTGGTACTGTCAAATGCCTTTCCTGAAAGTTTGTTAGCAATATACGAGATGTATCTTGTTTTTTTTTTAAATAAACATTCAAAGTCTCCTTAACTGCTATCTTCCTTAGATGTTCCTTACACACTCAAGGAAATTTATCTTAGTCTAGAGCTTAAAGATACATAAGACGTTAAACCCTGTCAGTGGTCATGTCATTGGTCATGAGTTGTTGTTCATAGTTTGTCATCATTCAACTATTTCTAGACAGGACATAGCTTACGCAGCAAAACAATATAACAGATTTTCAAAATACTGAGAAGTAACAAAGGTACAGCAATAGGCTGGATTTTTATAAAATAACTTGTACTAGCTATGGTAATTACTATTATCACAAGCAATTGATATGTAGATTATGAATTCCTATCAGTTTTTTAAAATTAGCCAAGAAATTTTGAAGGGAAGAATATATCAACTTTGGAAGAAATATTTCAGTTAAAAACCCCAGTTACTAAGAAACTACATGACATAGGGAAATTTATTCAACTCTAGCCCTCAGTTGCTTCACCTGTAATTTGGAGATATTGGTACCTACATACAACATAGGATTATTTTGCAAATTCATTGAGGTAACATTTTTAAAAAGTTAGCAAGATAGG
>NW_004444021.1:11909822-11910974 GCF_000243295.1 Trichechus manatus latirostris | reverse complement strand
CTCTCATTTGCTGACATTTGAGGCACAATGAGGAAAAACTGGTTAACCCACCCCCACTGCCCTACAGCGAAGTCCACAATAAACAATACCTACCCAACTACCCAGAGCTTCCAGGCAGAATGTTAGTGCCTCACTCTTAAATACCAGATGACAGGAGCTGCAGGAGCCTCCAATAAGAAAGAGAACAAAACAGACAAGTAGATTCAAGTAAACAGAAATAATGCTCAAGAAAATTCAAAGGTACTATATCATCTATCTTCAAAAAGCTAAGAAAAGATAACCGTCTTCTTTGGGAAGATTTTCTTGAGTTCACCATCCAAATCTTCTGCTGAATTATTAATTTCTGCTAATGTACTTTTTTATTTTCAGAAGATTGTCATTATTTCTTGATTACTTCTACTATATGGCCTTATGTTCATATTTAATGGATACAAAATCCCAACAACTCTATGAAATTAATAGTATTTTTATCCCCCTTTTACAGAAGAGGAAACTGAGGCACAGATAGTTTAACTGACTCACTCAAAATCACATACTTAGTAAGGAATGGAGACCAACTTTGAATCTAGGCAATTGAACTTCAGAGACCAGGCTTTTAACCACTAGAAAACTGTTTCTTGCTGGCCACCAATCCAACTTGTTAAAATATATCCAAAAGGTCAAACATACAGCTTGAGTACCACAAGTTTACAATTTAGAAGCCCCTGAACAACGTGATCTCTAAAGTCTGATTTAGTTCCTAAATTAACTCACTTAGAATTAAAATACTTTATGAATGATGGCACAATCAGTGCCAATAAAAAGACTGAATTCTGAATCGTCTTCGATGAGCACACAATTAAAGAATCCTAAGAGTTAAAGACCCTTGGAAGATACCTTATTTAACCTGTCAGCCACTGCATAGGGTCAGATGTTACATTAACATAGGGTAAAGGCTTACTAAGAATTCTGTTTATAAATTTACTTGTGAATTTAGAAACCATTACAAGATGGTAAGCAATTTACAACACCAATAACTAATAAAATACAAACATGCAACAAATGGTTTCCTTCTATCCCCCTGCCCAGAGCTGCCCTCCAGTCATGTTACAGAAGGAGCTTATGCCCCAGAAGCCTCCTTCCCAACTGCGTCCACTCTCTCCACATAGTTTA
>NW_004444021.1:11898915-11900655 GCF_000243295.1 Trichechus manatus latirostris | reverse complement strand
TGACATTCTGTGAATGAGGAAACTGACCAAAACAACAGAAGAATGGTAACCTCAAATTCAAGTGCACAATCTCAGTTGAACAAGTCATGCAACTCCCTTATCGATGTAAAAATATAAAAATGAACATATCCCAAGTGTCTCCCACCCATGTCCTAAATATTTCAAGCCCTACCATTAGATACCAGAGGAGTTACTGTGCATGGATTTCTAGAAGTATTAATAGCAAAAGACAGAAATGCTGAGAAATGGTGATAGCTTTTCCCTCCACATATAAGTAGCAAAAAAATAAGACTATAAAAGGTACAGATGAGAAGACAAAGGAAGAACAAATAACCAAAACTGACCAACAGTTTATTTCTTCTTGTTACTAATGGGTCATTTATCTCTATTAAAATTCACACAGAAGTCACTTTATTTGGAAAACACATGAAATCTCAAAAATCTTTTTTAAATGAAAACACAATGTCATTTTGTGGTCAATCCCTCCAGCCTCAACAATTCATCTGACATTCCCTAACATCCAGGACATTCAAACTCTGACTGTAAAGACTCTTTGGGAAATCAAAACCATAATACAGAGGTAGATATTTACTAACAGATGGTATACCCCAATTCCTGTTTTCTTCAAGTAGGGTTACTAGAACTGAAAGCCATTAGGTGACTTACCTTTTTTTGTATGATGACAAAAAACGAAGCCAGGATCAAAATCCACGTTTCCAGGAAGTAGTAAAGATCAGGGGAGAGAGAAATGAAATACAAAACAGAAAAATAACAGAAAGAATCAACAAGACTATAAGTTGGTTCTTTGAGAGGATCAAAAGAACTGACAAACCACCGGCCAAATTGACAAAGGAAAAAAATGAGAAGATGCAAATAACCAAAATAAGAAATAGATGGGTGACATTACAACAGAACCTACTGAGATAAAAAGGATCATAACAGAATATTACCAAAAATTATATTCCAACACATTTGAAAACCTGTAAGGATAAATTTCTAGAAACACACTATCTACCTAAACTAACACAAATAGAGGCAGAATATTTGAACCGACCCATAACAAAAGAAGAAATTGAAGATGTCATTTAAAAAAAAAAAAAACTCTCAACAGAAAAAAAAAAAAGCCCTGGCCCAAACAGCTTTACTGGAGAACTCTACCAAACATTCAGAGAACAGTTGACAACAATTCTACTTAAACTATTCCAGAACATAGGAAAGGAAGGAATACTCCCTAATTCATTCTATGAAGCCAGCATAAACCTGATACCAAAGCCAGTAAAAACACCACTAAAAAAGAAAAGTATAGACCAATATCCCCCATGAATACAGACGTAAAAATTCTCAACAAAATTTTAAGCAACCGAATTCAATGGAATATCAAAAAAATAATACACCATGATCAAGTGGGATTCATACCAGGGATGCAAGGATGATTCAACATTAGAAAATCAATCAACGTAATTCACCACATAAATAAAACAAAGGAAAAGAACTGTATGATCATCTCAATTGACGCAGAAAAGGCATTTGATAAAATCCAACAATCTTTCCTGATAAAAACTCTCAGCAAAATAGGAATAGAAGGGAAATTTCTCAATATAATTAAGGGTAAAAATGCAAAACCAACAGCCAACATTATTCTCCATGGAGAAAGATTGAGAGCATTCCCTTTGAGAACAGGAAGGAGACAAGGATGCCCTTTATCACCACTCTTAATGTTATACTGGAAGTCCTATCTAG
>NW_004444021.1:11896569-11897508 GCF_000243295.1 Trichechus manatus latirostris | reverse complement strand
CAAAAAAACAAAGAAAACAACAAATGCTGGTGAGGTTGTGGGGAGATTGGAACTCCTATACTTTACTAGTGGCATTGTTAAATGGTACACCCACTATGGAAAATGGTATGGCACTTCCTCAAAAAGCTACAAATAGAAATACCTTATGATCCAGCAATCCCATCCCTAGGGATATATCTGACAGATTAAAGAGCAGTGACACGAATAGACATATGCACACCTATGTTCACTGCAGCATTATTCACAATAGCAAAAAGATAGAAACAACCTAAGTGCCCATCAATGAATGAATGGATAAACAAATTGTGGTACATACATACAATGGAATACTATGCAACTTTAAAGAATAATGAGTCCACAACATCTTATAACATGGATGAATCTGGGGGACATTATGCTGAGTGAAACAAGTCAATCACATATTGTATGATCCCATTATTATAAAAAGTCAAGAACAGATATAAACACAGAAAACAAAGTTCTTTGATGGTCACCAGGGATAGGAAAGAGAGGGAGGGGGAATTACTAGATAGTAGATACTTGTTACTTTTGGTGATGGGAAAGGCAATCCCAAATATGGGTGAAGTCAGCATAACCTGACCAAGCTAAATAAAGACAGCAAGAGGTACATGAGAAAAAGGGACAATTTTGGTAAATGCTATAATATATACAATTTTGCAACAACAGTAAGAACAACCAAAAAACATATGCATAGTTACGTAGGTAGATATGGCTAAATATACCTGAATAGGAAGGCATATGCGAGTAAATGCACGTGTATGTTTAGGTGTATCTGTAGGCATATGTATATACATGTTTGTGTGCACTGCATACATATCCACATATATAACAAACCACATACGGGGCACAGTTAGGGAGGCTTCCTAGACATATCCAAACAACTCGTGGGATTGGTTTACTGGATCAAAGGGCTTGGGA
>NW_004444021.1:11893177-11894063 GCF_000243295.1 Trichechus manatus latirostris | reverse complement strand
TTGTACATAGGGTCACTGTGAGTTGGAACTCACTTGATGGCACCTAACAACAACATGCACCTACTCCTCACTTACTATCTCGTTATCCGATATTTAACATTTACAACAATAGTAAAAAATCTGCTATCCCACTATTTTGCACATTAACGAAGTGCAAATGGCAGTAACAAATGCCAAGGTGTGAGGCGAGAGTTAACACTGGCTGTGATGGTTAAGGTTATGTGTCATCTTGGCTGGGTCATGATTCTCAGTGCTTTGGTAGTTATGTAATGATGTAATTTGACAGTTATGTAATGATGCAGTCATCCTCCATTTTGTAATCTGATGTGGTCATCCTTCATTTTTACATAACAGCACTTTTTACATAATGACCTGGTTTCTGGAACCTATCCATGTCGATAAATGAGGAGTGAGTCTATATACATAATTTCAAATATTATATCTATATATAACTAAAATACAAAAGGAAAGTAATTTATAATAACATGATATCTTGTGAGATACAAATAGTGGGCACTACACTGAAAAATGTAATGAAGAGTGGTGCTCACATCTATATACAGAATCAGCATGAATACAACTGCTACAAATGCAAATTGATACAGGGGTATCATATTAGAGACTTAAATATAATATAAACACAAGCAGTATTGCTATTAGTTGTGTAATTTTCCAGAAGTGTGAACAAGTTGTAGTAAACAAAACAAAACACAATTTTCCCTTGATTTACACTGCCCTGATGGTGAAGTGGTTAAGCGTTTGGCTGCTACTCAAAAGGTTGGCAGTTCAAATCTACCAGCCACTCCCTGGAAACTCTATGGGGCAGTTCTACTCAGCCCTATAGGGTCACTGTGAGTTGGAATCGACTCGACGGCAATGGGTTTTA
>NW_004444021.1:11888736-11890460 GCF_000243295.1 Trichechus manatus latirostris | reverse complement strand
AGGACTTTCCTTAAAAGTCAAGAATACAGAATAATGTTAGATCAATGTTTCTTAGGAGCTATGCAAATAAAATCAGACATACAAATTCCTAGATTACCTACTGATACTGTTATCATCAATACACAGCACTTTTCCTCACATCTGAGGATACAGAGCAGTGGTCTTTTTTTATTTAACATGGTATCACATGATTACAAGAGGTACTGTTTTTAAAATTTCAGTGTACACATTCCAATGAGAGATAAAACCGTGTTATTTTTTAAACTCAGCAAATACACAGGTGTGTAATATTTAAATAGCAATGGGCATCATACAACTACAAAGACAAAGATAATAAGAATAAATGCCTACCTTCCCTGATAGCTGTGAAAGGTGTACCTTCCTCTTCTTGCAGCCTGATCACCTTCAGGGCTACCAATTTCCCGTTGACCCTGGAAGAAATGAAGGAAAAGATAAGCAAACGAGTGAAAATATGTTCCTATTATGGTTTTAATTATCTTCTTTACAATTTACATTTTATGCACTTTTACACTGAAAATGTCAGAGACTCAATCATGCTACCACAACAAGATAAATTTCAGTAAGGCTGAGAATTCTATAACATCATTACAAATATTCACACTTTAAATATTCATATTTTAAATATTCACACTTGCATAGTCCAAGATTTAATTGAAGTTTTCTATGATTCAGTCTATATTCCTTCCAGAATGAAACTAGAACTTAAAAAAAACAGCATGCTTGTCCAACTATTCTCAGATTAATTTAAAATCAAGAAATCAGAATAACTCTCCTTTGTTTCCCCCCAGTACAGTGTAGTTCCTTCTTTATTTCATTTGCTGAAATCTTCGTCTTCCTGTCTTTAGTTGGGGGCATTCAATCCCCCAAGAATAAACACTTGACACTCAGTCTTCTCTCTCCTCTTTATCTTAAGATCACCCATTTCCTTTTCGTCCTCTTTTTTTTTCCCTAGAGTCTCCTAAAATTAGATTTCGTCTGGTTGGGTTTTATGTTATGAAAATACAAGTTATGAATATTTCACCATTATGAGACCTATCCAAAGCAAATGATTTTTCCAGACATACTCTAAATGTGTATCAGCTAAAATTAAATGTAAGATTGTGCTATGGAAATAACTGTTCATTCAGAGTCAATTCTGTCAACAATCAAAGACGTGACTATATTGGTCTTCTCTTTGAGTGCTCTACTTTCTACCTTCGCTAGGCCTAGCAACATACTTTATTTGGTCGGTTGACTGGTTTAACTAAAACAGGTAAAACAAGCACACATTAAAAATGTAAGAGGTACAACAAGATATTTAATGAAAAGTAAACGTCCCTGCCATATACTCTTCAATCAGCTACCTCTCTTCTTTTGACGTTATCACTAACCACTATTCATGTATACCTTTAGAAAAAATATATATATAAATAAAAATGTTACTATATCATAAGTACATTGTATACTGTTTTTGTCATTTAAGAAAATATTTTGATGACTTACTTATAAATTCAATAATACTTATATTTTCAATTATCTCATATGCATGTGAAAGGAGAACAATGAATAAGGAAAACTGAAGAAGGAATGATGCCTTCGAATTGTGGTGTTGGCGAGGAATATTGAATATACCACAACTGCCAGAAGAACAAACAAATCTGTCTTGGAAGAAGCACATTCAGAATGTTCCTTAGAAGCAAGGATGGCGAGACTTCATCTCACAT
>NW_004444021.1:11881760-11887842 GCF_000243295.1 Trichechus manatus latirostris | reverse complement strand
TTTTCCAGCTCCCTTGTGAACGTCAACTTCTACAAACCCTGAACTTCATTATGGAATGCAGAACCTCATGCTTCTGAAGGTTATATACTTAGAACATGCTCTCAGACCACGAAACTATAACTGCCCTATAATACACTGAGAGGAGACATACCTGTAACTGAACCACCACTCTAAAAAAAACTAAAGATGGAATCCCTAGGAGTTATCTCATAGATTATCTAATTTGAATTATTTTTATGCTGAAAAACATACTCTTAACAAACATTTTATATGACAGCTGCTTATAAGAACATGATCCAGTTTCATAGAATTGTGATTCTGAGGCATAATTTTCCATAAATTCAATCACCAAATGTTAAATTTCTTATATTCACAATATTCGCAACAGTTAGTGGTATTTAGATTTTATGTAATGTTTATAGAAAACTAAAAATTGACTTAAAATTCATTCTAGCATATAAGCTCCAGGAGGGAAGGGGCATTTTTTTGTTTTCCTCACTGATGTATGCCCATTGTCTAGAGCCAGCCCAGCATAGAGAAGACTCTCAAAATATTTCATTGAATATTGATACTGTCAAGATATGGACATTTCCCTCCTTATGTCTATAAAACTAAGTCATGAATGAAGTATATAAATTATTGGTTCCAAAAATTTCAGAAATTCCAAAATTATGAACTTTTCAATATCTTCTTTTATGTTTGGTTTAATCATTTCATTTTCTTTGTTCAAATTAAAGATGCAGTCTATTTGTTTTTGAAGCATGTAGATATAGCAGAGTTTCCACTTCTTCAAGTGGTAGAATTTATAGAATGCTTTGTTAATTAACCTTTTTGCACCCAACAGACATGTTTTACAACACTCACTATCCTTTAATAATCTGAGCACAGACTGCTAATCAGCACCTCCCTCTTCTCCAATTGCTTCATTGGTCTCCCATTAAGAATCATATTGATTATCAAATTGCTCTTTTAACCTAAGAGTCATTGTGACTTTCTCCTTTCTTAATTTCCTAATGTAGTTTTTCTCTACATATCTAGACACTCTCCAGCTACTGAATCCCTCAGCTTTTAAAACCTAGTAAAAATGTGAAGTCACTGATTTCACCTTTGGAAGAGATATCTTTAGAAAAAATAACATTACAACATTTTCCGAACATTAGTATGGGGACTGAAATATCAAAGTTACAAACTAATTAACAAAACTTCAGTTTTTAAAGGCTTAAAATAGGATATCTATTAGCCCATGAAAAACAAAATGAAGATTCTAACTTCTATTTAGCTTGTGGGCTTAAGTCATTTTATCAAAGGTTCAAAGCATATAATTCAAACATTAACTTAAGTAGCTTAAAATAATTATAAATTTCATATTGAATCAATAAATTAGAGCTGTTTACAGGAAAACACTGAAGATTCTTCCTCTTTAACAAGTCTTATTAATTAAATCAAAAGCTAATGAAGAAGAAGCAATCAAGGCTTGATTGCCAATATAGACATTAATTCAGGTAAATAACGTGGTGGGAAAATACTTTAAATTGTGTTACTATCACCATAGAATCTTTTACTGGAGATACTGTATTGCCAAATCTGCTCCCTACTTGCTCTAAGTTGTACAGTGAACTTTTGCAATTTAGTGATTCTTTGCTATTCTGTTTTGTGCTCTGAGCCTCCGAAGAATGACCCTGGCTGACCCACGAGGCTCAGTTCATCCCTTGAGCTAAGATTCCTGCCCAAGGATGAATGACTCAGTGTTTTAGTCTGCTCACACAGGACGAGCTGTCAAGTGCAGCACGAGGAAGAGCCGAGGGAACTCCCCTGCGTGGACCCATTCACAGAGACACAAGGGCTGAGCGGGAGTGGGCAGAGCCACTGACGTGGGTTCAGGCTTTCAAATGGGTTCTAGCCACAAATCCAAATTTTTGCAATGCACAAACTCTATCCACAATTCTGTGTGCCCTAAATTTGTTAATAAAAAATTTTCTTGTAACAGTGAAGCAAGCTCTAGGAGCTTTGAATAAGGAACACAGCCTGCTCATTTGTTCATTCATTAGTGCATGTGTTCATTCAACATTTTATGAAACTAATGAAGAACTCTCCAGTCAGCTCAGGGTAAAATCACCAGTTTCAAAAGACTATCATGCTCAAAAAGAATTTTCTCACAGACAAACAATTCTCAAAGGAAACCCTAAAGGTTTTCCACTCTATTAGTTACCGCAAATTAATAGAATAACTTAGCACAATAAAACAAAATTACAAATATTATCTAAGTCATCTTTGAAACAGTGTCCATGTGCTAACACCTAGAAGAAATTACATCTACAGAATATAAAGGAAATTAAAGCAATATATCTAAAGAAATTTAATATATGCTGGGAAATTTAATATATTCTGCCTCGCTCTTCCATTCTGATTTTGTTTCAAAAGAAACTTGTAAGGAAAATAACACCAAGTGCAGGCAGATACAATGCTTTTGTTTCCTTGCTGCCTTGGTACAGAAGCAATAGAAGGAAATGTAGATACCAGGGAGGGAGTGACAAGAGCAAGTTGGAGTACAGCAAGGACAATATTTGGGCTGAACTTATAAACTGGTCTAATTTATTTAAAATATTAGAAAAATTTTATTAATAATGGTTCTTTTTTAAGTTCCTCTTAAGACACTAAAGTGCTGATTAAACTGTATTACATACACGTTTCAAAACTTGAAGATTTAACTAAATCATTATGGTCTTGCTATTTCCATCTGAATTCAACTTTTTTTAGATTATTCAGGTGTGAGAAATCATCCTAAGACTATTTAACCTGTGCTACTCCAGAATACCAAAAAAGTGCTATCTAGCATACTTTTTCTAGAAAAATAAATTATAATTTCAAAATAATCTGTCAGTAATTATACCTTGTCCTAATCTTTATCAAAATAATGAAAGACAGAAATGGAAGAAGACTGATGGCTCATTTCTGCTAAATTAAGTTCTCTTTTTTTTTCTTTCTTTTTTTATTCTTTTTTTTTTTGTACTTTAGATGAAGGTTTACAGAACAAATAGTTTCTCATTAAACAGTACACATATTGCCTTATGACAATGTTTAACAACCCCATGACATGTCAACACTGTCTCTTCTCAATCTTGGGTTCCCTATCACCAGCTTTCCTGTCCCCTTCTGCCTTCTAGTCCTTGTCCCTGGACTGCTCTGCCTCATTAGTCCAATTTTGTTTTATGAGGCTGTCCAATCCCCAGCTGAACGGTAAACCTTGGGAGTGACTTCACAATGGAGCTAAAAGGATGTCCGAGGGCCATACTCTCAGGGTTTCTCCAGTCTGTCAGGCCAGTAAATCTGGTCTTTTTTGTGAGTTAGAATTTTGTTCTACATCCTCCTCCAGCTCTGTCCAGGACCCTCTATTGTGATCGCCAGTCAGAGCAGTCAGTGGAGGTAGCCGGGCCCCATCTAGCTGTACTGGACTCAGTCTGTTGGAGGCCTTGGTAGCTGTGGTCCCTTAGTCCTTTGGACTAATCTTTTCCTTGTATCCTGTTCTCTTCATTCTCCCTTGCTCCCGAACAAGTGAGACCAGTGGAGTATCTTAGATGGCTGCTCATAGGCTTTTAAGACCCCAGATGCTACTCACCTAGGTAGAATGTAGAACATTGTCTTTATAAACTGTGTTATGCCAATTGAGCTAGATGTTCCCCAAAACCATGGTCCCCACAGCCCTCTGCCCAGCAATTCAGCCCCTCAGGAAGTTTGGATGTGTCTAGGGAGCTTCCATGACCTTTCCTTGTACAAGTTGTGCTGGCTTCCCCAGTATTGTGTACTGTCTTACCCTTCACCAAAGTAACCTCTTTTCTAAAGGAAATCCAAAGATTAATAAAAGAATAGTGTAACAGCTATTAGGGTGTGACTAACAATGCAAAAAATCTAAAGATTTAAAGCAATGCAACTACATAGAGCAAAAGGCATATTCAATCAACAGTTACCACCTGTAAAACCAAATGACTGCTACAAAAGTATAATTCATCATTATCAAAGTGTTATCAAATGTACAAACTCATAATACTTTGAAACATGATATTAGAATGACACATAATGGGCATAGGATAAAACATAATAGAATTATGCACATTGCAGCAATTTTAAACCAGCCAACTTTTCAAAAATAAAATCTGTTAACAAAGGATTTTAGAGTCTTATTTACCTTGCAAAAAGGTGCAGTGGTTAAGCGCTCGGCTGCTAACTGAAAGGTCAGCAGTTCAAACTCACAAGCTAATCCACGGGAGAAAGATGAATCTGCTTCTGTAAAGATTACAGCCTTGAAAACTCTACGGTGCAGTTCTACTCTGTCCTATAGGGTTGCTTTGGGTCAGAAGCGACTTGATGGCAAATAACATTATCTTGCAAGCAGAAGTAACCTCAGTGATTATTCAGGCTCTTAAGTAGAAAAAAAGATCCTCACTAGCTTGATTGCCTATAAGTTATCTTTGTACTCTCACAGCTTGGAACAAAGTAGTGCCTCAAAAGATGTTGGTGGAACTCAAACTCCTCGCAGATACCCCAAATTAGTTCTTTCTTATGTTGGGCCAAAATCTGCTTCCTGTAATTTTTACTTCCTGATTCAAGTTCTGCATCCACAAAGATTGAACTAAATCCTCTCCCACAAGAAAGCCCTTCATTTAATTAAGTTTTAATATCAATATCCCCATTCCTCATTCAACAAATAGTAATTGAGAGACTATGATCTGCCTGATTCTGTGCAGTCTAGTCAAGGAGATATAAAACACATAACTACAAAGACAACTGAGACATGTCAAAGAGAAACAAGAATCTCCCGCTTGTCAACAATGGCACAATTTGAGTATCAGTAAAAATAACAACAAATAAAAAATAGCAATTATGTTTAAACCACAAGTTTATAATATACTAAAAAAATTCATTGGTCATATTTGGGGGATTCTATTCCATCTCATTATTTTTAAAACTAATAAAGAGACTAAATCACGTATTTACTTTCCCTTTCCTATACAAACTGTATTTCAGTGTAACCAAGTAGTTGATAAGGAAGATTCTCTTTATATATGCACTGCCATGAAGAAGGAATGACAGAATGTGAATTATCACCATTTTCCTAACCATAATCACTTAATAAATTATCAATGGTTGCAAAAATCACAAAAAGAGACTACCAGATATTATGTGCCTCCTGAAGAAAAGCACCCATCCCATTCTATGGAATACATCCCATCTGAAACTGACCAAGTCTGAATCTAATTACTCATATCCTTTCAAGACCCAATTATTTTCTGCTTCGAATTTTTTGTTGATATCATGTGTTTTCATTCATGAAAGCATGCTGAATCACTGAGTGTTGCTGAATTTTTGGCATAGTTTTTTCTTTTCACCCCCACCAACACTCCTACTCTCTGAGTCCCAAGGGACATTTGTTGTCCCACTAATTCTATCCCTGGATGGCTCCTAGAGTTCAGAGGGGGACATACAGTGACCCAGAAAAAAGAAATTTCAAAATGTCTATGTTTCCTCCCAAAAATGCACACAGCTCATACAACACCCTGCAGAAAGAGTAATTAGCAGCACACACCCATTTTTTCATTTTCAAACAGTCATAATGGCCCCTGCCTTGCAACGGCATGCACCGTTAGTGGGGAAGCAGCTTCTCAATGAAGCTGAGGCAGAAAAAGTGAGTGGGCAACTATATATCCCAACAGTCATGAAAGGGTTATTAAAAGAGGTAAAGGAACATTTTAAATACCACCACTGGGATACAATCAGAAAAATCCAGGCTACAGGCAACTCTGCAGGATAAATGACTGCTTTTGCACCAAATAAATTTCAAAGAAAAAGAGATTCCAAGTCATAACAATCCTATAAGACAGAGTAGAACTGCCCCAGACTAAAATCTTTACAGGAGCAGATAGCCAGGTTTTTCTTCTGCAGAGTGGCTGGTGTGTTCATATGGCTGATCTTTCAGTTAGCAGCTGAGTACTTAAGCACTGTGCCACGAGGGCTCCTTTAAAACAGACATAATTAACTGCAATTAATTGCAATATATAGACCTAATTTTACTTTGATTCAAACAAAT
>NW_004444021.1:11879536-11881660 GCF_000243295.1 Trichechus manatus latirostris | reverse complement strand
TAAGCACTGTGCCACGAGGGCTCCTTTAAAACAGACATAATTAACTGCAATTAATTGCAATATATAGACCTAATTTTACTTTGATTCAAACAAATTCTATTTTAACACTGACTGTATATTTGATGATATTAAGAAATTGTTACTTTTTTTAGATTTAAAAAATGGTGCTGTCGTGATTTTTTTTTAAACAGAGTCCTTATCCTTTAAAGGGTAAATGTACTGTGAAATAATATGATGTTTGGGGTTTATTTCAAAATAGTTAGTGGGGAAGCAGTATAGATGAAAAAAGATTAGCCATGAGTTGCCAGTGTTTGAAGCTACGTGATGAGTAAATGGGGGATTATTATAACTATTCTTTCTCCTAATTATTTTCCATAATGAGTTCTTTAAATAAAAGCAATAATAATTGGGATAAATGTAAATAAGGAAAATCACGGGGGACTATTAAAGAGATAAAGAGGGAAAAACTGTTTTGGATTTTATTCAGATCCAGCAAGGATTCTCTGAAAAAGTGACATTTAAGCTGAGACAAGTAAGATAAATGAGTAATTAATAAGCAAAGAACATTCCAGGGAGATGGAACAACCTTTACAAAATCCCAGAGGCAGAGAATGCGGTGTGTTCAAGAAAAATATAAGAAATAAAGTGTGGCTGGAAATAGTAGGGGTGGGGGGAGTGCAGGAATGGAAAGAGGGACAGGAGCCAGATCATGGAGGTCTTTATGGGTCACAGGAAGAACTGATAGAAAACCAGTGAATAATCTTAATAAAGAGAACAACATGATTCAAAGTATGTTTCTGCAACTCACTCAGTATGGCATGGAGAGTAGGCTGGAGGGGTACAACAGGGGAACAGGGAGGCAGGTCAGAAAGCTGACTCAGTGGTCCAGGAGAAAGATGGTGGCCACTCAGACGAGGGTATTGGTAGAAGCAATAGGAAAATGGAAAATATCTTCTGAAGACAGGATCAGTAGGCTGCCATGATAAATTAGGCTGTGAGTAGGGAAAGGTATAAAGGATAACTCCAAATTTCTCACTCCAAATTTTCTAACTTGAAGTATCTGGGGATCATGGAGGTGTCATTTACTAAACTTAGAAAAACTGGAGAAGGGGTTTAAACAGAGAGTACCAAGAATCCTGTTTGGGAAGAGTTTGTTCATGAAGTCTGAGACATCCAAGTGGAGGCATAAAGGAAGCATTGGTATTTATGAGTCTGGATTTCAGACAAAAATCTAGGCCAGGCATATAAATTTGTGAGTCACTTGGAGGACAGCAAGAGAAGTAATAACCTTAGGGGAGAGCCAGTTTTCTGTTAAGCCAGAAGTGAAGAAAACACTGAGAAAAGAGGTAGAGGCTTTGCTGACCAGAGAATGATGTTCTAGATCTGGAAGACACAGAGCAAGAGTCTGAAGGATGGATGAAAGAAACAATATAGGGGATATACTGAGAAAGACGGGGATGAGGTCCAAGAGATATGGGATGATCAGAGAGTTTTATACCTTAGATAGTGCCTAGGATAAAGAGTGATGTGAGCCAGAGTCAGAGGAAATTCCATTCTGAGAGTTCATCGAAAGCAGGTGGCAAAGGTACCTCAAGTCTTGGCTGCTAATCAGCTTAGCTGCTTCTATCTGCATTAGACAAGGCATGGAGGGAGACGGGGCGCCTTTGCAGGTATTTAGAGGATTAATGTAGAGGCTCTCAACCCTGATTAATTAGAATCACCTGGGGAGCTATAAAACCCACTAATACCTGGTCCCACCCTTGATTTAACTGGTGTGGGGTAGGGCCTGAGCATTTGCATTTTTTGTAAACACTCCAAGTGATTCGAATATGCAACAAGGTTTGCGAACCATTGTGATGCCTTCAGGTTCCTACACTGCCTTCTCATTGCCTGTCTTCCTTTGTTTGGTCTCTCCAACCCTGAAGTCTCCTTTTTACTATAAACGTTCAAAATTTTTCAACCATTTTGAGTACCCTCATGGTCTTAGTGGCAAGTTTCTTGATAAGTCTCAGCTGATTAACCCCTTTTGAAATGTGATTTCCAGGGTGTACACAACACCAGATGTGGTCTGATAAGTGCTGAGTAAACTGGGATAGTACCCTACCCCATGCCAAAAACGGAACT
>NW_004444021.1:11859722-11879436 GCF_000243295.1 Trichechus manatus latirostris | reverse complement strand
AAATGTGATTTCCAGGGTGTACACAACACCAGATGTGGTCTGATAAGTGCTGAGTAAACTGGGATAGTACCCTACCCCATGCCAAAAACGGAACTTATACTAATGTGACTTAAGTGTATATTAGATTGTAGTAATCACAAAGCACTGTAAACTCATACTAATCTTGCTAACAACTAAAATTCTTGAGTTGTTTTTCTTTGGCCCCGCAATGACACCATCTCTAACCTGCCCTATGCCTAATAACTCACTTTTTAAACAAGGTTTCAGGGGTCTGATTTATATCTCATAAAATTCAACTCATTAGACGCAACCAATTGTTCATGCCTCTACAGTCTACTTTAAATTTCAGTCTGGTTTAGGACATGGGTGGACATTACCTGCCCCATCCTTCTATATATCCTCATTCAAGGCATAAATGAAGACACTGAACAGGACCAGGTCCAGGGCAGTGTCTTCGGCACCACACTCTTTACTCCACCCCATCTGTCTCTTTGAGGAGCTAACATCATTATCTCCTTTTTCTCCCTCTCTCCCTCACCTCCTATATCCCTCTGTTTTCATTTTCAGTTCCTGTGATCTGATCTTTCCTCACTATGGCCAGTCAGTCAGACCTCAGCCCCTGTGCCCCAGACCACTGCGCTGACCTTCTGCCTGTACTGCTGGACTGTGCTGGACAATTCCCATCCAGAACGATTCCTGGAAAGGAGCGAAGGCTAAGTGGTGAACAAATCAGCCAACCCCTTACCATCCAAAAGAGGTTAAAAACAGCTCCTCCTAGAAACCCTTCCACACTTGGGTGTAGTTAATCAGTCTGTTATATCATCCAAAGACCTTATAACCCTTCTCATCTATTAGCACATAATTGGTAACATTTACCAACATTTAATAAACAAGCAGATATACTATGTTGTTGTTAGGGGCTGTCAAGTTCTGACTCATAGCAACCCTATGTACAACAGAATGAAACACTGCCTGTTCCTGCACCATTCTCACAATCCTTGTTGTGCTTGAGCCCACTGTTGCAGCCACTGTGTCAATCCATCTTGTTGAAGGTCTTCCTCTTTTTCGCTGACCCTCTACTTTACCAAGCATGACGGCCTTCTCTAGGGACTGATCCGTCCTGACAACCTGTCCAAAGTATGTGAGACATCCTTGCTTCTAAGAAGCATCCTGGCTGTACTTCTTCCAAGACAGATTAGTTTGTTCTTTTGGCAGTCCATGGTATATTCAACATTCTTCGGCAGCACCACAATTCAAAGGCATCAATTCTTCTTCAGTCTTCCTTATTCATCGTTCAGCTTTCGCATGCATATACTATATCTACCAAAAACCCACTGCTGTCATGTCGATTCCCACTGATAGCGACCCTATAGGACAGAGTAGAAATGCCCCACAGGGTTTTCAAGGAGCAGCTGGAGAATTCAAACTGCTGACTTTTTGGTTAGCAGCCAAGCTCTTAACCACTGCACCACCAGGGCTCCTTAAAGCTACAGTGGTTAGTTTAACAATCTGATCAGGAAAAGAAATTAAGGTTATTTGAGCATGACATAATTTTTTTATTAACTCCTTGGGATCACTAGTTTGCTTTCTCACAAATCATCTGAATGATGAACTGTCCTAAAATTTTCCATGACGAGACGGGTGAGAAGAGCATGCAGGGAAGGTCACACCATTCGCCCAGCTCTGGTTGATAAATCTTCTGTGAAAATCTGGACATCTTAAGGCTACTAACGCCTCTTCCATTTTCCACAGTCCCTCAAAGATGACTGACAGAAATGGAACAATCTCAACTCCAAGTTTCCTTAAAATTATGTGAAACAGTCATCTTTGCTCTTAAATCACAACTCCTTAAAGAACTACAATACTATTAAACTTCCTGAGATATCTGATAATTTAATTCACTCCTGTGAATATTTGACCTGCATTTTCATGCTTGAAACTAACTCTCCTTGGCAGCAATGATGTAAGCAAAACAAAAGGTGAGTAATTTTACTTGTTCTCTGTCATCTTTCTTTCCCAGTAGCATCTTTTATGTGTGAACTGCAAACAGAGCTCATCCTTGGTCTCCAACACCTCCCCAACCTCCTTCCTTACTGATCTAAGGTTTTGAGAGACTTTTATTATCCATTTAGATACATTCACCTTCTAGAATTTTAGGACAGGGGATTGTACTTCTCAGGATCTTAAAGAGATGCAAGGAAGCATCCTGGGTGGAGCCAGAAGTAACCTGTAGAAAGTCCTTAAGGAGATTACCTGCTAACGGAGGAGATAAGACTGTATCAAGCAACTACAATACATGATGAACAAAGGTAAGTTTGTAAAGATCAGTAAGACCAAGTTATTGAAGTCCAGGAATGGAAGAATTGCTAACATATCAAAAGAAGGCAAAGTATGGAAAAGATGACCAGGATACCCCTAAATGGAAAGGCAGTTTGTTGCACAGGCACCTGAAATTACTAGACAAGGGCTATGCTGACTTGATGGATTAGATGGTTTCATAAAAACTTAAGTAAAATGCAGCTTATTATGGGGAAATTTGAAACTTACTTCATTAATTAGTTCTAAAACTTTTGTACACTTGTTTCCATAAACATAGAACACCTATATGCACTTATACATACTAACAACTAAGAATGGAGGGACAGTGTGAAGGCAAAGAAACACCAAATAGAAAAAAAGAAAGAAAGCAAAGAAGTAGTAGTTGGGACTTTTGTTTTGTTTTGTTTTTGCCTAGCCCGACTTTCAAGCACACTTGTCTGGGGAAACACATTACTGAGGACTCTGAAAAAGCTGCATGTTACATTTCTATAGAAATCAAATTCTCTCCTTCTGAGGTCAAGCTGCCACTTCAAATAAATTCTTACTTTCAGTAGCTCTTTTTTTCCCATAGAAAACATTTTAAAAAAACATAGGGAAGTGGCTATACTTCTTGATGATATTAACACTTTTCCTAACCTCTGGATTACTTATTATTTTCCTGAAAATTCTTATATACTCTATCTCCTTTTTCCTGATTATTTCCTGATAATGGACTTTGCATAATTTCTGAACTTCTTCCACTTGTCTATATTTTCTAACAAGTACATAAGAGGAATGAATAAAATGTAGGTCAGACTCACTCATTCCAAAAAAAAAAAATGTTTTTTTTATGTCTACACCATCAAAAACACAGTGAGTCCTTGTGTTTCAGCTGGGATTAAAGGACAGGATAAAGTCTGATGCTCGACCATTTCAAACTTCCAGATCTGTCTTATCTAAGTGCTGCTGTAACAGAAATAGCACAAGTGGATGGCTTTAACAAAGAGAAATTTATTCTCTCACAGTACTGAAGTCAGAAGTCCAAAATCAGGGCGCCAACTCCAGGCGAAGGCTTTCTCGCTCCGTTGGCTCTGGGGGAAGGTCCTTGTCATCAATCTTCCTCTGGTCTAGGAACTCATCAGCACAGGGACCCCAGGTACAAAGGACATGCTCCTCTCCTGGTTCTTCAATCTTGGTTGCATGAGGTCCCTCTCTTCTCTGCTCGATTCTCTCCTTTATATCTCAAAAGAGATTGACTCATGCACTATATAACCTAATCCTGTAGATTGAGTCCTGCCACATTAACTGCCTCTAATCCTGCCTCATGCACTATATAACCTAATCCTGTAGATTGAGTACTGCCATATTAACATAACTCCCTCTAATCCTGCCTCATTAACATCATAGAGGTTAGGATTTACAACACATAGGATAATTATATCAGATCATAAAACGGAGGACAACCATACAACACTGGGAATCATGGCCTAGCCAAGTTGACACACATTTTTCGGGGACACAATCAATCCCATAACAACAACAACAACAAAAAAACCTGTTGCCATCGAGTCAATTTCAACTCATAGTGACCCAACAGGACGGAGGAGAACCGCCCCATACGGTTTCCAAGGAGCACCTGGTGGATTCAAACTGCTGACCATCTGGTTAGCAGCCATAGCTCTTAACCATTACGCCACCAGGGTTTCCAATCCATAACAAGGTCCAAACATATGTTTAAACCATCACATGCCCATGTCTCTAGCAGAGTCATAAATGCCTCCACTCCTCTAGTAGAAGCAAGTATGTTCAGCATCCTAAGAGAGAAGCAATGCTCCCATTCTCAGGAAAAAAAATATCCCCAGAGAAGTTAAATGAAGAGTACCAAAAAGCACATCACTAATTCACCACAAAGGTTTGAGGAATCCCCAAATACTCACTGCCAAGTAGTGTTAACCACAGAGATCCTGCATTTCCTATTCAAAAATAGCCATACAAAATTAAGTGAAGCTTGGAACAGCAGGATAAAACAATTAAAGCAGCCCTGAAGAGTCATTAAGGCAGGGGTATTCAGAGCTCAGACTATTCTCAACCAATTCTAATAAAGATTAAAAAAAAAAAAAAGCCCACAAGTCTGGGTTATAAGCATGACAGCAAGCTAGCATGCTGTGCATTTTATTATTATTACTTATTTATTTATTTTGGTTTAACTGTGAAGGCTCTTAGAGATCCAACCACAAAAATTATTATAAATATACAGGACTGACTAGAAGACTTATATTAAGAGGATTATGAAGTGATTTTTATTTTTTCCAATAAAAATGCATTACCTTCATAATTATAGAAAAAATGTTATTGTTAACTATATTTAAAGTGAAATTAGAAAATAATATCAGGCAAAGCCAAATTTTTTTATTTTGATTTAATAATCTTTTACAACAAAAAAAAAAAATTTAGAGAACAATGCTATAATACCATGAATTACCTAAAGCTAAAAGACTCCTCTCCTGAAAATAGAGTCACTTAAAACAGATTGCTTATAGGCAGAGTTTCAAAGTAAAAAATTATTTAATTAAATATAATGTTGAAGAAAATCTACCTGGACATGTTGAAGATCAGGATTTATACTAATTCATATATTATCAAAGAGCTGATTAGATAAAGAAAAGCCTTCTAAAAATTATATGACTGGTATGATAAAATCAATGCTTTCAAAATCTAGCAATATAGTCAGAGTAAAAATTAGTTAATCTGATTTGGAATGAAAATTACTTTATACACAGCCAGTAAGTTTAACATCAAGTCTTCAACTCAAAAATAGCACAATTGTTGAATACCACTATTGTTGAAATACCTATAATGTGGTAGGCCCTGGGCCAAGCACTTCATTTACATTGTCTCATTTAATCTATACAACATCTCTGAGACAGATACTATTATTATCTCCACTTCATAAATAAAGAAATTGAGGCACAAGGTGGCTACATAATTAGTTCTAAATCACACAACTAGAAAGTGGCAGATCCACAATTTAGACTGAGGAAATCAGACTTCAAGGCCCACATGCATAGATTCTCTGTGGGGTAGCAATAAATAAAGCACAAACCACAGAAGAAAGGTGTGTGGTCCAGACTCTCATATACCCCTTCATTCATCAGACAAAAAAAAAAACAACAAAAAACCAAATCTGTGGCCATCAAGTTGATTCCAACTCATAGCGACCCTGTAGGACAGAGTAGGAATGCCCCATAGGGTTTCCAAGGCTGTAATCTTTACGAAAGCAGACTGTCACATCTTTCTCCCATAGAGCAGCTGGTGGGCTAAACTGTCGACCTTTTGGTTAGCAGCTGATCGCTTAAGCACTGTGCCACCAGGGCTCCTGCCATTTATCAGAAGCACTCTGCTTATCACAGTATTTCTTTTATCAGGTACTCATGATCAAATGACTCTCAAAAGCAATCATTACTCTTCACGGTTCCTAATAATTTTTTTTTTTACAAATCTCAAAATAAATATAAATATTGTAGAATGACATTAATAAGTCATATTCTAATTACAAAAGTAATACATTCTTAAGGCAGAATAATTGGAAAACAAAAAAAAATTAAATCAACAATAACCCCACTATTCAGAGATAAGTTCTTCAACATGTATATATATCTTCTAGACTTCCTTTCTGTAAATAGATTTTTTTTTCCCAAAAATGTCATCCTACCCAACTTTGTCATCTACTCTTTTGTTCTTGTTTACTAATATATCCTTTTACTGTATGGGCTAAAAGAACAGAACAGGAAGTTCCTGCCAACCACACATTTACCTTTGAAGAAAAATAGCCCCATTACTTCTTTCTTTCATAAAGTTTCGTAACTCCTGCATTTTGGTTTATTGGTGAAGATAACCGTGCCAGCAAAGCAATACAGGACTGATTAAGGAACCAGTGTATGAGTCTGACAACCACATGTGGACAGAACCTATGGGGCATGAGGCCTGTGAGTCGGCCTGGGTGGAATTCTTCCCAATGGGAGTGTTCCACACCCAGCAACAGACAACAATCAATCAAGTCATCTCCAGGACCAATACACTAGAAATTTTACTCTGTGAATCCTCATACATAATCTTAGACTTGGAAGAACTGAGACCCACAGTAATCAAATGTGCAGCTGAAGAAATAGCTTCCATGGCCTGGTTGCAAATCTCCATCCCCAAGGCCATCTGTCACAGTCTCTGATCACCACACTTAAGGAGCCTGATCAGAACATTTCTGAACATTTCTCCCTATCATTATATAATATTAGCATTTATTAATTGAGCATCTATTAATAGCACTGTGCCAAGTGCTAAACGGTAACTAATATACATATGAGAGCGTAAAGAAGATACGAAGTAAGGTAGCAACTTCATCATGTAAGAAGTCAGGAAATTTTCATGGTACCGGTGGGACTAGAGTGGGACCTTAAAGATTGAAGAGGATGTAGATACATGAAAAGAAAAAATAAGTTACATAAATACAGAGGGATCTGTCATAAATGTGCAAAAGTGAGGAAAAACTAAGCACATTTAAAGCACAGTGAGCAGAAGCTGGGGAAGCAATAGGACATAGGGAAGAAAAGCAGATTTAAGAAGGATTTGGATGCCAGGTCCACTACAAAATTGATCAAGTAAGGCAATTAGATATTTGATCTTGCTGGACATCAATATTTTTATTACCTACTATATTTTTTCAGTGTAGTACTCTGAATGAAGATTAATAGGAGTCAGTGAAGTAAAAGCTAACATATCATCAATAACGTTCACCTGAAGACGTTTAATATACGTTTTTAATTCTAATCGATAAAGGTAAACTAACAGGTTATTAACTAAGCCTCATGATATAAACAGATTTAAAAAGACGATAAAATTAATGTTTATAAATATAAATTTAAAAAGACTAAAAAATTAATAACCTTCCAACCCTTTAACACTCTAGTCACATACACACACACACAATTAAATAATCTGGTAGCAAATCTTTAACATAGCTACAAAGAAACCAGAACACACAATTTGTTAAATCCATCTATGCTACTTTCAGGGCCTTCCAAGCAATAACATGTGTCTTCATCACCATCAAATGGGGCATCAGAATCTCTTTTCACAACAGCACAATCTGTTCCACTTGGTTTAATATTGCAAAATGAGGATAACTGACACGGTCTTAAACGAAGTGCTATTTAGTAATGTTAAGCCTCAGCCACCAAATATAGCTTCTAATAAATAATCTAATTTTCCTTCATGTGAAATGACACAATTCAGCCACTTTGAGGAGAATCCAAGTTATACGCCTTTTCCTTGTGCTAAATGCCTTTCACAATGTCTGACCTAACTGTGTGCTGCATGATGAATGAATGAATGAATGAAGTCAACTATCACAAACAAGGACTAAGCCAGTAAACAGTATAGACAAGACAGATTCTATCAGTCTTCCCAGTTAAAAGAACAATTAATATAACTAAGAAATCACAAAAAGTCAGTTGTCCTAAATGTCTCTCCTTTGTGTGCGTCAATCTTCTCTGTCATTAACTGATACGATTTTTCACTTAAGTTAATAAGAAAGAATCTGAAAATAAAATTAACAATATCATTTACAATAGCATCAAAAAGAATAAAGTACTTAGGAATAAATTTTAACCAAAGAGGTGTAAGATTTGTACACTGAAAACTACAAAACATTGTTGAAAGAAATTAAAGACCTAAATAAAAGGAAAGATGACCTATGTTCGTGATCTGGAAGACTCAATACTGTTAAGATGGCAATACTATCTGTGATGGTTAGTTTATGTGTCAGCTTAGCTAGGCTGTAGTACCCAGTTATTTAATCAAACACTAATGTAGATGATGCTGTATTTTGCAGATGTGGTTAACATCTACAATCAGTACACTTTACGTAAAGGATCTTTGACAGTGTGAGTGGGCCTCATCCAATCAGCTGAAGGCCTTAAGAACAAAAACTGATGTTTCCCAAAAAAGAGGAAATTGTTCTTCATGACTGCAGCATTAACTCTTGTCTTAGTTTCCAGCCTCTGCTGGCCTGCCCCATAGATTTCAGGCTTTCTAGCCACACAACTGCACGAGCCAATTCTATATTCTATTTTTCTGGAGAACCGTGATTCATACACTACCCAAATCAATCTACAGATTAAATGCCATCCCTGTTAGAAATTGAAACATGAGTTCTTGAATTCATATGGAATTAAAAGTGACTCCAGAGAGTTAAATCTATCTTGATAAAGAAAAAGTTGGAGGACCCACAATTACCAATTTCAAAACTTATTACAAAGCTACAGTAATCAAGCCAGTGTGGTTCTAGAACAAGGATAGACATGTAGATCAATAGAACAGAACTGAGAGTCCACAAATAAACACGTGTTTAACTGATTTTCAACACCGGTGCCGAGACCATTCAATAGTCTCTTCAACAAATGATGCTGGGACAACTGGATGTTCACATGCAAGAGAATGACCTCTATCTTATATGATATACAAAAATAAGCTCAAAATGGATCAACAGCCTACATGTGAGAGCTAAAATGATAAAACTCTTAGAAGAAAACAGAGTAAATCTCCATGACCTTGTTTTTTACAAGGAACTCTTAGATGACACCAAAAGCAGAAGCAATAAAAGAAAAAAACAGACTTCATCAAAATTAGAAACAGTTGTACATCAAATGACACTATCAAGAAAGTAAAGAGACACCTTATAAAATGGGAGAAAATATTTGCCAGTCATGTATCTGGTAAGGATGTAGTATCCAAAATATGTAAAGAACTCCTATGACTCAACAACAAAAGAATAAATAACCCGATTAAAAAATAGGCAAAGGACTTGAATAGACATTTCTCCAAAGAAGATACACAAACAGCCAATAAGCATATAAATAGATGTTAAACCTCATTAGCCATTGGAGAAATGCAAATCAGAACCACGAAGAGGTAACATTTCATACCCACTAATATAGCTATTATCAGAAAAAGATGAAAAATAACAAGTATTAGCAAGGATGAGGAGCCCTGGTGGCATAGTGGTTAAATGCTTGACTGCCAACCAAAAGGTCAGTGATTCAAACCCACCTGCCACTCCATGGGAGAAAGATGTGGCAGCTTGCTTCTGTAAAGATTTACAGAAACCTTATGAGGCAATTCTACTCTGTCCTATTGGGTCACTATGAGTTGAAATCGACTCAGCAGCAATGGGTTTATGAGTGGCAAGGATGTGGAAAAATTAAAACCCTCATACATTGCTGGTAGCAATGTAAAATGGCACAGTTACTTTTGAAAATAGTTTGGCAGTTCCTCAAAATGTTAAATATAGAATTACCTAATGACTCAGCAATTCTACTCCTAAGTGTACACCATAAAGAAATGAAAATAGGTACTCAAACAAATTCTTGTAAACAAATGCTCACAGCACCAATATTCACAACAATCAAAAGATAAAATCAAACCAAGTGTCCATCAACTGATGAACAGATAAAATGTGGTATATCCATACAATGGAATATCATTTAGCCATAAAAAGGAATGAAGTACAGATATATGCTACAACATAGATGAATCTTAATAAAAGTATGTGAAGTAAAAGAAGTGAGACACAAAAGACCACGTTGCATGATTCAATTTTGTGAAATGTCTAGAATAGGCAAATAAATAGAGATAAAAAGTAGATGAGTGGTTGCTAGGGGCTAGGCACAGAAGTAATGTGCAGTAATTGCTTAACAGGTACAGAGTTTCCTATTAGAGTGACAAAAAATGTTTTGGCATCAAAAGACTTCACCAAAAGAGTAAAAAGACAACCTACAGACTGGAAAAATATTTTTGGCTACGACAAATCTGATCAGCGTCTAATCTCTAAAGTCTGCAAGATACTGCAAAACCTACAACAAAAAGACAATAACCCAATTAAAAAATGGGCAAAGGATATGAACACTTACTTTGCCAAAGAAGATATTCAGGCAGCTAACAGACACATGAAGAAATGCTCACGATCATTAGCCATTAGAGAAATGCAGATCAAAAACTACAATGAGATATCATCTCACCCCAACAAGGCTAGCATTAATCAAAAGAACACAAAATTAACACTGGAAAGGTTGTGGAGAGACTGGAACACTTATACACTGTTGGTGGGAATGTAAAAAAATGGTACAACCACTTTGGAAATCAATTTGGCGCTTCCTTAAGAAGCTAGAAATAGAAGTACCATATGATACAGCTATCCCACTCCTTGGAATATATCCTACAGAAATAAGAGCCATCACACGAATAGATATATGCACACCCATGTTCACTGCAGCACTGTTCACAATAGCAAAAAAGATGGAAACAACCTAGGTGCCCATCAACAGACAAATGGATAAACAAATTATGGTATACCCACACAATGGAATACTACGCAATGATAAAGAACAACCATGAAGTCGTGAAACATAACGTGGATGACGCTGGAGGTCATTATGCTGAGTGAATTTAGTCAGTCACAGAAGGACAAATATTAAATAAGACCACTATCATAAGAACTCAAGAAAAGGCTTAAACACAGAAGAAAACATTCTTTGATGGTTACGAGGGTGGGGAGGTAGGGTGAGAGTTATTCACTAACTAGATAGTAGATAAGAATTATCTTAGGTGAAGGAAAGGACGGCACACACTACAGAGGAAGTCAGCACAACTGGACTAAACGAAAGCTAAGAAGTTTCCTGAATACAATCAAACACTTTGAGAAACAGAGTAGCAGGGGTAGGGGTCTGGGGACCATGCTTTCAGGGGACATCTAGGTCAACTGGCATAACAAAGCTTATTAAGAAAATGTTCTGCATCCTACTTTGGCGAGTGGCGTCTGGGTTCTTAAAAGCTTGCAAGTGGCCATCTAAGATGCATCAATTGGTCCGAACCACCTGGAGTAAAGGAGAACGAAGAACAACAAAGACACAAGGAAAGTATTAGCCCAAAAGACAGAAAGGGCCACATAAACGAGAGTTCATTGGCTACCACCAACGACGGCCCTGACAGGGAAAACACCAGAGAGATGGAGCAGGAGAAAGGTGGGGTGCAGAACTCCAATTCTAGTAAGAAGACCAGACTTAATGGTCTGACTGAGACTGGAGGAACCCCGGAAAGGATGGCCCCCGGATTCTCTATCAGCCCAGAACTAAAACAATTTCTGAGGCCAACTCTTCAGACAGGGATTGGACTGGACTGTGGGATATAAAGTGATACTCATGAGGAGTGTGCCTCTTAGCTTAAGTAGATACAAGAGACTAAACGGGGAGCTTCTGTCCGGATAGGGGAAGGAAGAGAAGGTTAGGAGCTGGTTGAATGGACGTGAGGAATCAGGGGTGGAAAGGAGAAGTGTGCTGTCACAGTATGGGGAGAACAACTAGAGTCACATAACAACGTATGTATAAATTTTTGTATGGGAAAAAAAATTTTTTTAAATGTCTGGAACTAAATAGAGGTGATGGTTGCACAACATTGTGAATGTACTAAATGCCACTGAATTCTACATTTTACAATGGTTAATGGCTGATTTTATCTTATGTGAATTTTACCGCAATTAAAAAAAAATGTAGAGAAATAAATTCTGACCATAAATAACTCTGGAATTTAATTTTATGTCCTGTGTCTTTCTAAAGAAACGAAAAATGATTTCTAATGAAATATCCAGAACAGACAAATTCAAGAAGACAGAAAGTAAATTAGTGGTTGCCAGGGGATGGGGGAGAAGGGGATTAGGAGTGAATGCTAATGGGTAAAAGGTTTCACTTTAGGGTAATAGAGATGCTCTGGAATCAAATAGTGGTGATGGTTGTACAACACTGTGAATATACTAATAACCACTGAACCGTACACTTTAAAACAATTTAAATGGTGAATTTTATTACATGTAAATTTTATCTCATTTAGGACACAATATCTACCTAAAGGAAAAAAAAAAAAATGAATGTTAGAGTAGTAAAGTCCCTGGCTTCAGGAGCAACATATATTGAAAAAATATATATATTTGCTAAATTTTCACCCAAAATGAGTAATAGAAAGAACTGGTATGACTCTTATCCAACTGAAGCAGATGGGAAATCATAAGTAGTCATCCAAATGAAGAATTCTTCCGTAACAGCACCTTACATACAAATTCTAGCCCAGAAAATAAATGTTACTTTAGCTCATGTAATATATCATCTTATAATGAGTTTTGCAAAATGAGTAGTATATCATAAATTGGGTAAATTGAATACATATGTCTGAATCCGATGTCAGACCTCTGCAGATAAGAGTTTAAATTACTGGTTAGTAATTTTCTACTACTGGTCTCTTTTCTAAGATTTGTTTATAGTCTTTCCTTGTTAAGAAAAAAAAAAAACAATAACTAAAATGAAGCTATATAAAAAATACTATCAAAAATGGACACTATAAAAGTAATGTCCTGTGTCCATGGCAAATAAACAACTTCATCTGGTTACAACACATAGAACTATCTTTCCTTTTTTTCTTTGTTTTTTAAATATACAAAATTTAAAAGAAAATACATCATTTACTTTCTTGTTTTTTTACCATGATCTTAAAAATCCAGACCACTAATTAGTCAACTGGACTCACAAACTGTAAATTTAAAAAGTGAGAGAACAAGATTACTCTCATGTCAGACAAGCATCTAAGCATTATGCTGTAAAAACTCAGTAATTTTGGAAGATAAAGAGAAAATATGATTTGTGTAGGATATGTGAAAAAAGAGAGAGCTCTAGTCATTTCAGGTAGATAGAACGGCTCCAACTCTGAAGTATAGTAAGAAAAATGACAGATGAGAACTTGAGACGACTAAGTTTGAGTCTAGTTCTGCTACTAATCAGGTGTGTAAACTTCGGCACATCATTCAACCTGTCAACTCTGCTTTCTTCAACTTTCAAGACAATCTCTGCTACCTCTGCATAAATAGATACATATGAAAAATAAAATTACCTCAAGACTATAACACAGAAATCCTGCCTGAGTTTCCAGCCTGCCAATCTGCCCTATGAATTTCAAACCTGCCAACCCCCACAATAGCATGAGCCAATACATAAATAAATTTCTTCCATGGTTTCATTTCTCTGGAGAACCTTGACTGATAAAGATTGTGGTATATTAGTATATATATCAAGGGAAATGTTCTGAAAAGTACAAAGGGAAATAAATACACAGGCTTTTAAGTAGCTACCAATATTGTCTCTACGTAGAGACCTAGACCTGCCCTCAGTAATTGAATGTGTGATTATTAGCATCACCTACATAACCACAATTATTAGATAAAATAACCTTAAATACAGTTGTTCTCTCCAGCTCTTCTTAATTAAACAAGTCCTCCTTTTTTTTTTACAGATGGGTAAATTGTCAATGAGCTCAGATCACATCAATTATCACAAAATGATTTACAAGTTAAAGAAGTCTTATCTGAGTTTCTGTGAATAAATACATACAAACAATATATGTGTACCTACACAGGTACAAACACACAAGGAAGTGACTTAAAAAAAGAGAACAAAGATCTTGAAGCTCTGGCAAAGCTTTCAGAGAACACAGCAGGTAGAGAGATCATTTTCTCCTCTTAACTCAATTTTGAACATTTAACTACACTCACAGCTAGTGCCGGAATATAATTTGGGTGGGGAGAAAACAGTGCTTAGTGTCTGATTTACTCAAAAACCTATTTGAAAGAATTCTATTTTTTATAAGGTACAGTTCTTACTATAACATTAGTTTCTCCATTATTTGTGAGGATAAAAGGGCTGTAAATGTTGGTGGGTCAGGAATTATGTTTGCCGTATGAGTAGAAGGAAAAGGTAGTAGGAGAAATGGGTGCCATCAGTTCTTGGGCTGAGGTCCACAATGAGAAGGCCACAATGGAATAGAATACCTTGTCCAAAATAAGTCTATCCAATAGAAGGGAAAGGGGAACAGTGCTCTATTTCAGGCAGGCACCTACTATACGGAAAACCACAAATCACTTGGTGAAATAATGGGGAAAAACAGCCGTAATGTCACTGTGGAGTTGGCCTGGAACAGTGGAGCATATGAATGATAAATGACTAAAAAGTAATTACAATGCTGGCACAGAGAGAAGATCTGAGTGAGAATCAGAGGAGAAGTTGGTTAAGGCCCCTTAAAGTTAATAATGAACAAGGAAGGGGAAGATAAACATAATTTTAGTAATCAGATTTCAAAATTTAAAAAATAAAAATAAAAAGACAATAATTAAGAATGCAGTTCTGGAGTTGAACTGACTAGATAGATCTGAATCCTGGCTCTGCCACTTAGCTATGTAATCTTGGGCAAGTTACTCACTTTTTATGAGTCTCAGTTTCTTCATCAGTAAAATGGGGATAATAATCTTATTCTAAAGCCTTTTTAGAATCGTTATCAGAAGTAAAGGAAAAAATAATAGTGGACATTCAATAAACACGTACTATAAACAAGACTAGAACTGTCCCATAGGGTTTCCAAGTAGCAGCTGTTGGATTCAAATTGAAGTCCTTTGGTTAACAGTCAAGCTCTTAACCACTGTACCACCAGGGCTCCAGAACGCTCCTTAGAGGCAAGGATGGTGAGACTTCGTTTCACGTACTTTGGACATGTTATCAGGAGAGATCAGTCCCTGGAGAAGGACATCATGCTTGGTAAAGTAGAGGGTCAGCGAAAGAGAGGAAGACTCTCAACAAGATGGACTGACACAGTGGCTGCAACAATGGGCTCAAGCATAACAACGACTTTGAGGATGGCGCAGGACTGGCCAGTGTTTCGCTCTGTTGTACATAGGGTCGCTATGAGTCGGAACAGACTCGACAGCACCTAACAGTACGTGAGACAATGTTCTAAATACTCTGTATTCCTCACAATAGTATAAAATAAAATCTATTTTACAGGTGAAAAAATGAAGCTTAACCCAGTAACTGGTACACACTTAGTGCTCAATAAATGCTAGCTTTATTTTGTGACTTTAAATTACAAAGTGAAAAGTAGTATCAAGAGAGATGATTCACAAAAAAAAAAAAAAGATGTTTTTAAAAAATCACAACTAGTATCAATGAAGAAAAAGAGGCCAAGAAGACAATGTGCTACGCAGAAAGTTCAGTGATGTATTTGAATCTCAAAAGAGTAGGAATAAAAAGAGAGAAGAGATATTCAAGAAGGATAATACTCTTATAGGACCAAGACCTAACTGAGAAGAAAGTCACAATAAAAAGAGCTATTTCAGAACAGAAAGAGGGAGATAAACCACCAGGTACACATGGAATAAAGTTCAAGTGATAGAGAAAAGTTTCTCAAAGCTCTTTATCAAGAATATACTTTCAGTGTTTCCTTCATCATTCTCTTTCTACTGACTCCTTTGCCACAGCCTACATAAATATTCAATTCTTTTCAATTTAATTTAAAACTAAAACAATGCAAAACCTTTTTCTCCTTTCTTCTTGTTCTCCTTTCCTTCCCTGCCTTACTCCAAAGAACAAGTTGTATTTTGACCTTCATTTTTTTCACTTCCCTTTATCTCTTCAGTCTAAAGAAATTAGGTCTCCATCCCCACCGATTCCCTAAAAGTACTTTAAAAAAATTTTAATTAATTGCCAAAATTTAATGGATTTTTTTCAGGGCTCATCTGATTTGACTTTTTCTAAATATATGACACAGTCATCCACACACTTGTGAAATTCTTTTCCTTTGTTGGTATTCCCCTGGTTTTCTTCCTACCTCTTTGGCAATCCTCCTGATGTCCTTTGGTTCTTTTTTTTGCTCAACTCTAAATATTGGTGTTCTGTTACTGCATCTTTTCTATTTCACCAGGAGATGAGATACATTCGATTTTAATTAAATAATAATAATAATCCTCTATGCTTTACTTTCTTTGGGCACAGTCCCAGGCACCCTCAACTCTCCAGATCTTAGTGTTGAAACTTTCCCAGGAACATGAGGTATTAAAAAAAAAGTGTCCTTCGTTTAACCTAGCCCATCGCCTTCTCATTAGGAATTCAGCTTCCTTTGGGATCCCCAAGAGGCCTTGTTTGTAACATTTATTTGGTTTCTCAATATCTCAATTTCCCTATTGTTTCTCCTAAGAGGTTTGATCAGACACACAACAAAAGCCATTGGTTCCTCTTGTGCTTCCTTGGAGGCTTTTTTTCTGTCAGCCTGTGCTGGCTGCTAAGGTACATCAGAATTCACTCTCTTTTCTCACCCATCAGGTCAATTAGGAATGAGTTCTATCTCATTCTCTGATGAGTGAGAACAGGGCTTTCAACTATTAACCAAAGTTCCTAATGTTTACAATTCTCTCTCAGCTCAGACAATGCTATGGATCTGTAGATCATTGATTCACATTCCTGAAAACAGAGATAGTTAAAAATACAGCAATCCCAAAAAGACCATTCTGAACTAGGGACAGAATTATCTTTTAAATTTACAAAGAATTTGTTTATACAAGAAAATGTACGTCTGTTTCCTTGGAAGCCTAGTAGGAAGGGAGCGCATATTTACTCAGTAATCAACCGTTAAACATGAAAAATGCCTCATGCCTAACACCTTTAAAATAATTTCCTTTCTGTCTGAGATTTTTCTAAACTCAGATATTTTTCTAGACAAAAGCCACTGGCTTTGTATTATCTTTTCCATTTTCAGATTCCACTGACAACAGTAGATACCACTCTCCAGTGCTTTAAGGGGAGGCAAAGAACAAGAGCCTGAAGCTGAACTTCTCTGGCAACCCAGTCACACTTAGGGAAAGGTTCATATGAAGTCCCACTCACTCCATTCGCACTACCTTCCTTTTTCGACTCTGGTTTTCTCAACATCAGCAGTCTCTATGATACAATCTTACACTTAACTACTTTATGCAATTTGTAGTCCTAGATTTTTCAGATGCATGCCATCTCTCCATTAGAATAATTGCTCCTGAATGTTATAGTATACTTGTTTTGTAGGAGTCAGTACTAAAAATCGACAAAGCATTTGACTGAAACTCATTGACTCTGCAACCAAATGGGCTTTTAGCTGTAACAGCACACAATTTGAGAGTACCAACATGGTCATTAGCTTTTGTTTCAAATTCCCAACAGTTTGGCTATCTTGAATTACTTGGGCCTATCATTTATTTTTTGAGTAGTAAAAGATCTGGGTAGGTCATTCGGATTTTAGGCTGATCAGTTACTATTTCACAACAATCAGGAAGTCTAGTCTGCATTCATTGCTGAGCAAGAGCATGTCCTGTACATAAAGCTTCTTAACCTGCCATGAAAGCTTTTAAATTAATTTGCAATTCAGCACTAAAGGTGAAATAACAATCACAAGCTACTCAATGATGCACCCCCCAAAAATCACTGAAATTAATGCTTCTAACTACTCAGTTGAATCCCGAAACAAAATATTCTTATGTGTTCTTGAAAACTGTTTTATCAAGTTTCCAGAGAAATAAAGCATTATATCAGTAAGGTGATCATATAAATTATCATCCAAACAGAGATACTCATAAGAATGAAAAGGAGTACTATTAATAATCACACAAAGACAACAAGCATAAATCAGGGCTGTCCCAGGAAACCAGGACATAAGGTTCTCCTCTACACAAAGCAATAGATACTTTCTGAAAAACAATGTATGAAAGTTAATGGCAGCAATCCAAAAGGGAGTCAATAAGTAAGTGGTCAGAAGACGTAACTGAAAGAACTCAGTACAAAAGTTAGGGCAAAGATTTAGTTCCCAAGTAATACAAAACTCAAATTCTCTTGCAGGGGTTTTAAAACATAACACCAAAATTCTTTAAACTCCTCTCATTAAGAGGTAAAGTTTATGTCCTGTACCCTTGAATCTGAGCTCTTTGACCATCTGATCAATAGAGTGGGTGAAAGGACACTGTGTCAGTTCTGAACCTATGCCTTAAGAAATTGACAGCTTCCACTTTCTGTATCTTGGTAGTGCTGTTCAAGTCATCTAGACCTTTACTGATTTTTTGCCAGCTTGATCTCTCAGTTGGAGCCCTCGTGTCGCAGTGGTTAAGAGCTCAGCTGCTAACCAAAAGGTCTTCAGTTCAAATCCACCAGCTGCTCCTTGGAAACCGTATGGGGCAGTTCTACCCTGTCCTACAGGGTAACTATCAGTCAGAATCAATGATGCCAACAAGTTTTTTGTTTGTTTGTTTGATCTCTCAATTACTGACTAGCCGGTACTGAACCAATTATAATACTGAATTTGTCTATTTGTCCTTCTATTTTTATTGCTTTTTGGTGTGCTGCTATTAGGGGCTTAAACTTTATGAATTATCATATATTAATGAAGTATAGACCCTTTAAAGATCTCAAGTTAACAGCCTAACTTGACATCTCAATGAACTAAAAAGAGAAGGGCAAACTAAGTTTAAACCTACTAGAATAAAAAAAAAAAATAACAAAGATCAGAGTAGAAATAAATAAAATTGAAAACAGAAAAACAATAGAATCAATAACACCAGAAGCTGGTTCTTTGAAAGGATCAATAAAATTGATAAAACCTTTAGTCAGACTAACAAAGAAAAGTTGGAAATAACCATAATAAAAAATGATGGACAGGATATTGCAACTGACTCTATAGAAATAAAGAGAGTTATGACAGACTGTTATGGCAACAAACTGGATAACCTAGATGAAATGGACAAATTCTTAGAAGCACACAACCTACACAAACTGACTCAAGAGGAAACAGAAAGTCTCAACAGACCCACACATAACAAGTAAAGAGACAGAATTAGTGATCCAAACACCCCTCCTGCCCCCCAAAAAAAGTCCTGGCCAGACAGCTTCACTGGGGAATTCTAGCAAACATTTAGAGAAGAACTGTCACCAATACTGTTTAAACTCTTCCAAAAGATAGAGAAGGAAGGAATACTCCCTAATACATTCTATGAAGCAAACATAACCCTGATACCTAAACCAGACAAAGACATCATAAAAAAAGAAAACTACAGGCCAATATCTCCTACGAATATAAATGCAAATGTCCTCAACAAAATATTAGCAAACAGAATCCAATTGCACCGTAAAAGAGTCATACACCATGACCAAGTGGGATTTATTCAAGGAACACAGGGATATTTCAACATTAAAAAAAATCAATCAACATATTACACTACGTCAATAGAAACAAAGGAAAAGAACTATATGATCATCTCTGTGGATGCAGAAAAAGCATCTGATAAAATCCAACACCTTTTCTTGATAAAAACCCTAGAGAAGATTGCAATAGAAGTGAAATTTCTCAGTATGATTCAGGGCATATATGAAAACCCAACAGCCAACGTTATACTTAATGGAGAAAGACAGAAAGCTTTCCCCTTGAAACTGGGAACAAAATAAGGGTGCTTGCTCTCACCATTTCCATTCAATATTATATT
>NW_004444021.1:11857556-11858695 GCF_000243295.1 Trichechus manatus latirostris | reverse complement strand
AGACTTAACAAAAAAAGTGAAAAGACAAGCTACTGACTAAGAGAATCTCTTCAGAAATCATATATCCACAAAAATCTAATAACCAAAATATATAAAACTTCCACAACTTAACAACAAAAAGACAACCCAATCATAAAATGGGCAAAGGACTTGTATAGATATTTCACCAAAGAGGACATTCAAATGACCATCAATCACGTGAAAAGATGCTCAGCGTCAGTTATCTGAGAGATGCAAATTGAAACCACAATGAGATACCATTTCACTCCGACTAGGATGGCTAAGATAAACAAACAAATAAAAAAAAAAAAAACAGAAAATAACAAATGTTGGTGAGGATGTGGGAAAACTAGAACACTTATCTATTGCTGGTGGGAATGCAAAATGGTACAGCCATTGTGGAAAACAGTGTGGTAGTTCCTCAAAAAACTAAAAATAGAACTACCACATGCCCAGCAATTCCACTCCTAGGTATATACCCAAAAGACTTGAAAGCGGAGACTCAAAAAGAGACTTGTACATCAGTGTTCACTGCAGAACTATTCACAATAGCCAAAAAGCCGAAACAACCTAAATGCCGATCAACAGATGAATGGATAAATGAAATGTGGTACATACATAAAATGGAATACTACTTAGCCAGTATGAGAAATGAAGCCTTGATACATGCTCCAGTATGGAGCAAAATAGGCCAATTACAAAGGGACAAATATTTATGACCTCACTTATATAAAAAGACAAGAAACGACAGATGTATAGAGACTGAAGTTTATCAGTGGTTACCAGGGGTAGAGGAGGAGAAATGGAGTTAACAGTAATGGAAAAATTGCACTGATTAAGAGTATTGCACAGCCAATTATTTGTTTTCAATAAGTTGTACACCTGTAAAAAGTTGAATTGGCAAAGGTTGTGTGATAGACATATTTATAACAACAACAACAAAAAAAAAAAAGAGTAGCTGCTGAGGCTGTTTACGTACAACAAACACTTCATGGGATTTGGTTTTTTGGTTTAGAGGTTTAAGGTCATAGTTTCATGGGACATTCAAGTTAATTGGCCTAATAATGTGTTTAGTGCTTATGTTCTACTTTCTAGTTCATTGCATTATGCCCGGGGTGGGGTCTTGAAAGCTTACAAGC
>NW_004444021.1:11855549-11856399 GCF_000243295.1 Trichechus manatus latirostris | reverse complement strand
TTCTGTTTGCTTCTTTTTCTGCATTCTCTGATTTTAATGCATTGTATGTGACCCCATTTTACCTCCTCTTAGTGTAACAATTATACTTTTTATAATTTTTCAGTCATTGCCCTAAGGTTTATAATATACATTTTTAGCTAATCTAAATTCACTTTGCAATAACATTACACTGCTTCACATGTAGTACAGGTAACTTATGACAGAGTATTCTGAATTCCAACCTTCCATCCCTTATGATAGTTCTATCATTCATTTCACTCATATATATATATGATAATTATGCAAAACATTGTTACAATTATTGCTTTAAATAAACACTTCTCTTTTAGATGAATTAAGAATAATAAAAGATTTTATTTTACCATCATTTATTTTTTTATCAACTCTCTTCCTTTATGTAGATCCAAGTTTCTGACAACAACAACAACAAAAAACCAAACCCACTGCCGCCAAGTTGATTCCGACTCACAGTGACCACTATGCCACCAGGGCTGCTTCTGACCTGTATCACATCTTTTAACATTTCTTGCAGGGCAAGTTTACTGGTGATGAATGCCCTCAGGTGTTGTTTGTCTGAGAAGTCTTTATTTCTCCTTTACTTTTGGAGGATAATTTTGCTGAGTTTAGAATTCTAAATTGGTAGTTTTTTTCATTCAAAACTTTAAATAATTGCACTAGAGTCTCCTCTTCTTTTTTGCATGGTTTCTGATGAGAAAGCCACTGTATTTCTTATTATTGTTCCTCTGTAAGTAAGGTGTATTTCTCCTCTGGCTTCATTCAAGATATTCTCTTTGTCTTTGATTTTCTAAAGTTCGAATATGATATACCTAGATGTGGGATCTGGGTCTTT